>NC_056730.1:426734803-426952303 GCF_019279795.1 Protopterus annectens
GGGGTCACCACAGCGGATCATCTGTCCACTCATGATTGGCATTGAAGTTTTATGGTGTCGAGTTGACAGCCCAGCACCCTACCACAGAAGGCACACACATGCACACACTCACACCTAGGGCCAATTTAGAGTGTCCAATCCACCTACTGCATGTCTTTGTGATGTGGGAGGAAACCAGAGCACCCGGAGGAAACCCATGCAACAACAGGGAGGAAATGCAGACTCTGCACAGAAGACACCCCAGCTGAGAATCGAACCAGAGAACCTCTTGCTGTGAGGTGGCAATGCTAACTGCTGCACCACTGTGGCCACCCGGACTCTGGCTGACAATGTTTGCAGACAATTGCAAGTTGGGAACTATTATTAACTACTCAAGTGATGTTGGGATTCTACTGAAAAGCCTCACTGAGACCAATAACTGGTGTCAGAGCCATGGCCTTACATTCAATGTCAGAAAATGTGTTGGCATCCCCTTTGGGGAAAACCCTGTTCCCATGAATTACCACATTGATGGTAGCCCCCTGAACAAAGAAGGCATTGTGATGATTGGGGAGAAATGGGCGAAGGCTGCCAGCCTAGGTAAATAGAATTTGATATCTAATTCTGGCATTTGTAAATAAATGTAAAATACAGGCACGTTTTCTTGATAATAAATGTAAAATACACTTGAGTGTAAAGAAAACACTGTAAAATGTGAACTTCAAGATTGTTACAACATTGCCCCCTTGCTGTAAAGAAAAAAACTAAGTCAAGCCTTTCAATTTTGTCTTTTGAAATTGAAATGATTTTATGACATTCTTTGATCTTTAAAGTTGGTTCCGGTCAGACTGGCTGAAGATATTCTGTCTATTGTGTTAACTAAGGATTAATTGCTAGAGTGTATATGTGAAATGCCTTTTAGTGTTGTAGTCTCCTGTGCAGGTGTTAGCTTGCTAAATAATGTAAATGGAGTTTCTATTAGCCTGGGAACTCAGAAGCAGGTGTCAAGATGATGCACTATGAATACTGGGAAAACCTAAGTGTCAAAAATGATGTAATCTGGGGAGGACCCAGAGAAGTTTGTTAGTGATGTTTTATAAACTGTGTCTGAGAGAGAGGGAGATAAAGAGCATTTTGATCTTGATATCTAACTTAATCTAATCTAACAGCACTCTGCTTGTGCTCACATGTAAGTTTTTTAGCACTGTGATTTCTTGTAGGAATAGTTAAAGCTAGTAAAGATTAATTAGGTATTTTTCTTTGAAATCAGACCTGTCCTACTGTATTATTTAAGTTTCTGTGTGATCTCTGAACTCTTAGATATCTCTGTGGTGTAGTAGTTTTGTCTTGTGTTTTAATTATTTATTATTAAATATTTTTAAAACCTTATACCTGTGGCTGGTTTGTGTAGAGATAAGCTCTAGAGTACATTGCATATTTATATAGAGTTTATTGTAATAGGCCACTCTGATAAGCCTTAGACTGTATAGTCACATTACCATTGGATAATAATATTGCACAGTAATAATTGGACACCCTTGTAAGGGCCTTTTAGTAGCTGATATTATTAACTGGGTGGTGGCAGTAATTACTACCATATAGTCTGGGTAAAGGGGCACAGCTGGAGAATCTGTGTCAGCCTTTCCCAGGAGAATCTGTGAAGCTGTATAAATACTTATCTCAAAGTGTGTGTGTGTTGTGTCAGCTACTTGGCAGGGACATGAAGCACTGGTTGGACAGAGGGGCTACTGGAGGTTCTAGCTTGCCCAGTTAGGCTGAGACCTGGATCCTATAGCTGTGCCAGTGGGGAGTCTTATTGGGGACCTGGTGAGCAAGGGAGCAGCCAGCCCCAGACTGACTGTGATCTCTGTGTGCACTTAAGGGAAATTGTACTTTACTGTGTGCATTAGTTATCCTTTCCTCTTCTAGGGGACGACCTCCCTGGTGTTAGTGGTGAGGATTGAGGCTCCTTGATTTCTGGGCCAGGGCACGGTCGTCACAGGCGTTATAAGATATATGGGTACACAGATTGACAGCAATGTCTCTTTTCACCCCCACATTGCCACTGTGGTCAGAAAGTCCTTCTATGTGGCACATCTCAGTACTAACGCATAAGCATCCATGAAGGAAGAGGTCATTTCCCCCTTGTACTCTTCTTGACAGAGTGACACAGTTTGTTTCAGCATACATATTCTGATGGATGTTTGGTAGGTAAATGAAATGTATGTCCTCATTTTCTGACAACAATCATATTATCACAGTGATTTACCAGAGAAATGAGAATAATCTATAAAACAGACCAGAAATATGAGCAATAAACCTGGACATCCTAAAACAATCCAGCCAGTTGACAGATATGCTCTGAATGCCTTACTGCAAGAATCTGAACCAAGGCTGACAAAGTGGTGGGTGGAAACCATGAAAATGGGGATGTATCTAAAGTACTGGCATAGATAAGCTAACACAGTTGCTGTAGTAACACCCTCCTGTGTGCTCTAACATATATTTAGTGAAATATCACAAGTAATTGAATTAGGGAATCTGCTATGGGTAATTACACATGTATTTGCAAATATAACAGGCACTACAGGGATGTAACAGTACTGACAAACAGACACCAGTGTGAAAGTGCACACCCACAACCAATATCACCACAGTCACAGTCACATACCGGTAAGTCAAGTGAACAGTAGAGTATATGGACTGTGTGAACAAATACATCATTGTTTGCCACTCACACAGTAGCCCTACATATACAGTCACAATTCTCAGTGTAGTCTGAATCCTGCCCTTGGTACAGGACATGTCTCAGTCTGTCCCTACAAACACATACAGCCAATATATCAGAAGAAACTGGAGCAGCATGTATAGTCAGATAATGAAGGTGCCATAACACTTACATCCACTCCCTCCATACACAGCCCAAATAACATGTACACATGACATGTGTACACATTCATGACAGTCTAACAATGGCCAGACATACACAGGCCTCTCACATGTACAGTTCACCTCAGAATGTACAGGCTCAGGACTCATACCTATGGCCTCTTCCCTGACATGGCTGTGGGTCTACTACATCACTGGGCTGGTAGCAGGAATGAAGGCAAGAAATAATGATAATACATATGTCTGAGCCTCACTGACATCTGGACAAAGCCTGGCATCATTTGGGGACAGAGACACAAACACAGGGGAAGACTGGACATATTGCTGTGGTATATTGAGACAGTTGCAGATGTTACTGGGTTTGTTGTAACATATCCTTTATGAGGAATATGATGTCAGTAATATCAACAGATGTGAGTATTTACTGACTACATTCCCCATAGTCCACGACTGATTTACCAAGGACATCACCCATCTGGGTAACAGACAAAACATAACAGGTAAACATGTGGCCAGTCTGAGGACAGAGTGCCAGTGGAGAGGTATGTCAGAGACATATCACTGTCAGTCGTGAAGTCACTCACTAAATGCATGTCCACACAAACCCTGTCAATGTATCAATCTACCATATGTATAACAGCACTGATGACATAGAATCTGTTCACAAATCTGGGGATATGTTCCCCATGTTGTTTGGCTGTCTCCACATGTCCTGTCCTGTGACGTATTGCCACCTACTCTATGTGAATCTGTAGCCCATCACCTCTGTAATGTCCCTCACACAGGCAAGGAAAAGGGGCAAGGCCCACATTAAGGAATGTCCCATATGTCAGAACTAGCAGCAGTGTCCAGGCCCACAGCACAATACTATGTGGGCACCTACATTGTAGTATGGCCTTAGGAATACCTGACATCTGCACATCTGTACAGAGGACAAACAGAAAGTAGATAGCCAACATGTTATGCATTAGGCTGAATGTTTTTAAAGACAGAAGCCTGAAACTGAAAGGTACACAATTACTACATGACAGCAGTCCTCAATGACATGTCCAAAAGCATAGTAGTCTACAGTTAATATCATAATATCAGATCAATATTCAATAGGAGGTACATAAAAACATACAGCTTAAACATCAAGAACAAGATAGTCATTACTCAGAATCCCAGCTTTGCATGCAGGTGTGTATGGTTCTAGTACTACAATTTGCAATCTACTTTTATTTGGAAAAGCACTGTTAAAAGTACTAACGTAATGATACAATATGTGTTAAACTATTTTTGTCAACCAGTGCACTGTTGCTGGTGTAACATGCTAGTGTGACTGCATATAACCTGGGATGCTACCCATGTATAAAACAAATACAAAGAAAAAGGTTGTGGTACTACCCATGTATACCCACGTATCCCATAAGGTATAGTCACACCCCTTGCTACTGTAATGACAGCACATAAAAGCATGTTATGTACAGGAAATTAAATACACTTATTAAAAATGTCATTACCCTGCTATTATATCAGACGGGAATGTGATCAATGGTTACCAGGATGGAGTTATGCTTAGCAGGTTTAAGCATTGCTTAAATGTAAATGCTAACAGATTTGCACACTGGTAAGCGAAGCCTACATGGTATAAGCACCTATTCATTTAACTGTACGTTAGCACCACTTACCGCTGCACAAACCCACACAAACATGCTTAAAGCTACTCAAAGGTGCCTTAATCACTCTGTACCCAATAGTCCTTGTTCTGCTTAGCAACAAAAAAAAAACAGCCCTTGCAAGACTTGAACCCAGGACCCTGCACACCATAGCCAAAGCAATTTACCAGTAAGCCACCTCAGATGCATGGTTTTAGGATGTTTTCTCAAGCATACCCTTCTTTACAGCCAGTTTACAATAGGGAAGAGAGACTGTGCAAGTAGGAAGGTGTAATGGTACATTGCTCTGACTATGGTGTACAGAGCCCTGGGTTCAAGACTGGGCAGGACTGGTAATTTTCCCTGCTAGACAGGGGTCCAGGGGAGTAAATATTGTGGGAAGAAATAGCCAGGGAAATGTTATGGCGAGGATTGTATAGGCCCTAGGGCCGATTTTCTAGTACCAGCCTATGAACCTATGAACATGTAAGCATGTAATTGAATGTAGTACTTGGTCTGTAATAATGGGAAATATGATTTGGAAGAATATATGTCCCAACAAGACTTGCTGTACTAATGTCCTGCTGAACAGATGCTATGGCCATAGCATCTGGCTCTCTCTGCAGTGGGAGAGATCACAGCCATACCTCTCAACTGTACAGATCTTCACAGAATGTCCAGATTTTCACATTATAGTTTTTTGTCTGGTCCTCCTGAAATTTGTACATTTCTGGCAAATAGCTGAGGATTGAAGTCATCAAGTAATGACAAACACATGAGTTTATGACTCCACATCCTTAAGAATATTCACAGTAATTCAAAATATATTATCCTACAAACTTCCTAAGTTTGTAACAGGAATATTTAAAGCCTGTCCCTATTTACTCCCCCCATCATTTTAGGCTTTGTCCAGATGTGATGCTATAAGAGGTTGCGAGGTAGGATCACAGCTCAGGAGCCCGACTCACCCTGGGAAAGGACAGCTCACAGATGACAACCGCTGGGGTGTCTGTCAAACAGTTGTGACTGTGCCACTGCTAGGCCAGTCAATGGGATGTTGTCCATATCCATATGTTACCTGTGAATATGAGTATGATACATGTTTGCCTTGTAAATCTAAGAGACCTATATAGGACATGTGCATAGTAAAGTACTGTTGCAGACATATGTGTTGAACTGCATGTGATATATTGAATTAATAACATTCATCTGTACAGTGTTCTTCTGGACAATAAGCACATTTGTGACTATCTGTAGTCACATACACATATACCTGTGTTATGTCAGCCAAACCATTGGCAAGTCTGTGAGCAATGACAATGTAACATAATAGCCTACTTATAACTGTTGGACATCTTCCAGGTTATCACAGTGATGTCAAAGCCTACTGTGCAATCAACTTACTAATGTATGGTGTAGCTATATTAATACAGTATCAGTATTTATGTCCTTTTTGTCACCCATTTATGTGTGCCATTGTCCAGACATTCTGCTATAACAGGTTGAGAAGTATGATAGAGCAGCAAGACTGTAAATACAGTGCGCCATACTAACATAGAACAGAAATGTATACCAGGTATCCCCTGACCACATGTATGTATACATATGTTCAGCTGAAAGGCACAAAACTAATAACATGGGTTTCAAGCAGTCAGGTCCATAGGTTGTGCATGTTGCACATGTGTGTAATATCAGTATCAGTGCATACAACATACATAAATGTGTACAGCTACTGGTTGTTGCTTTGCTCTGACACTGATATGGGAACTAGAGTAGGCATGATTATCAGGTAGTAATCGGAGAAGTGTCCAACTGTGTTATGACCCTCTGTTTGTGCCTACCACTAACAGCTATATCAGCATCTATATATACAGTGGATATCACAAGTGTACACAGCCCTGTTGGAATGCCAGGGTTGTATGCTGTATGATAATGAGACCACAGAAAATCATTTCATAATGTTTCTCATCTTGAATGTGACCACTAACCTGTACAATTCCATTGAAAAACAAACAAAGGTGTTTCTAGGAAGGTGAGCAACTATTGCCAAGTGAAGATATGCCATGATGTTAGAACCCAAACCAAGACAAATGAATGCTGTAACCATCTGAAGAGGTGCATACACAACATATCAGTTTAAGGGTGTGCACACTCATTCAACTGGCTTATTGTACTGATTATTATTTCCATGTTTTCACAGACCAGATTTTATGTTTTCAACTGAATTGTACAGGCTATAGGTCACAATAAAGGTGGGAATTGTTTTGAAATGAATTATTCTGGTATCATGTTTAAATTGCACAAATACCAGGCATTCTAACAGGGGTGTGTACAGTTTATATCCACTGTAGCTATACAGACTCAGCAGTACCTGACCTGTATAACCAGTCTCCACCAAGGTAGAGTAATCCCCTTTGGTGGACAGCAGCAGTACACAAACCACATAATAAGTTGCTATATTGGCTGTACAGGGACACATAGGTGCAGGCAACAACTTGGAAGCAAGTCCACCTCTATCTGAGCAAGCATGCAAGTTCACAGGTGACTTCCTGTAAGGCTGACTATGACTGCAAATTAGACATATCCACACCACCAAGGATAATTGCAATAGTGTCTCCACATATGTTGTCAGTCTCAGAGGCAACAACACAATTCCCCCTGTACTGGGGGTAAAGCACACCTCATACACACATGCCATGGATATAGGCAACCTGCATCAGACAGGTTAGGTGGGAACATTGCCACCCTGTCCACCTCAGTTGTATAGGGAGACATGCACATCAATCACACTCCTCCCCTCAGCAATGGTGAGCATGTACATATTGCCTACTGATGGAAACAACAGCAAATCTCCATGGGGAATAATAACATCGCTGTCTGCCTCCTACATGAACTCAGGCATGTGCTCACAGCACCATCACACACCACAGTCAAACACAGACCTGCCACCATCCACACATCATCCACATGGAAGATGGCCACTCTCATCCCTCTACACAGAAATGAATGGAGAATAGAGGATTATGCAATTAAGTGTCCAACATTGGGGGGAATAAGATAGCTCAGGGCCAGGAGTGCAATGCAAGCTGCTATAGTCATGATAGATTGGAGCGTTATGGTGTAGTTTGGATTATTTGCAAGTATTATCGACTGTTGATGTGCAATCTGACAACCGTATGAGGTCCTGTGACTTTTTTCCTGTTTATGTCTTCCAGGTAACATGCAGAGGGCTCACCTACCAGCATTCTCTCTCTGTTGGGGAAACTGACATCATCACCAAATATGTGATTGAACATTATACCCTGTTATTTGGATGGAGAGCACAAGATGTGCAGGAGAAGACCACCCTGTGGAACGATCTGGTCCACAGGGTAAACAATGCTGGCCTGCACAGCAGAACCTATGAGCAGGTGTGGCATCGGGCCACCGACCTCATCTGCCATACCCGTCAGTGGGCTGCTGCTGTAGTGAGGGACCGGCTAGCCACAGGTGGGGGTCCAGCCATCCAGCCCTCACTGACACCCACCAAAAAGCTCCTCGCCAACCTTGGGGCACCCACCCAACGCACAAGCCATGAAGCTGAGGAAAGCATTGTGGAAAAGGAGCGTGCAGGTAAGGGCCCAATGCACATTACTAGGACACTGTTGCTTATCCATTTCTATCTGTATACTATCTACATGCATATGTCAGATGAGATAGTAGGTCTTGCTGGTGTTTAGTAATGCACAGACATGTACATCTATGGTGATGGCCAGCACATTTTGTTGTACTGGGGGTTGTACTGTTAATATGCTGAAATGCTCCTTCCACCCTGTACCATGGCCACATCAGTGGCTACTGATATTACCTCTCTCTACCATAACTATTTAGGTCCCTCTGGTATACAACTGGGGCAGCAGCCTGTAGCTGGTGAGTATGGAATTGTTTTGTTGAGGTTTGCCATTACACCGACCTTGTTAAGCCCATGCTATTTGCGATGCACACATTTATCACACCTACCCATAATGCATGATGTACATGTTCAGTTTTGTTGGTGTTAACTGCACTGTATCACAGTGGTCACCATGGTGTCATATCTGAGGGGTATGTAAGATTCCTGCAGTATACCTCACAACCTGTCAGTACAAGATGTGTGGACAGAGACAAACAAAATGGTGGGACAAATGGGCTACAGTAGGGACATGTATGATACATGACCCTTATACAGTGGATACAACAGTGTACACACACCTATTAAGATAGCAACTGTTCCTGATACATACAACAGACCACAATAATACATTCCACACCTTTTACAACCTGTAATGTGATCCTAACATTAACAATTAATGTGTAAAATAGCATTATATGTTAGTGCAACAAATAAAGGGTACGTACACCTTACAAAACACTGGATGCACATGTGCACACACTCAAAATAACATATTGTGGAGGCAGCTTGTGAGGTACTGACAGCATTCACTCTACTTGAGTAAACACCTGCCATCAAGTACAGGGCCTCAATGTCACACCAAGTAATGGTCTGCTATCAGAGAAGTATGTTCATGACATTTCATCAGTTGCCTGCAACAGAAGCAGCCATTGCTTGCACACATCTTACAAAGCTTCAAATGGATCCCATATTTGAAATGTAGCAGTCAGGAGTAGGGAAAAACATAACCTCACAATTCCAAATACCATGGAAAACAGTGCAGACAGTGATCTAGAGGTGTATTAAATATGGGACAACAGTGATGTTGAAAAGAACCAGATGCCCATCCAAAACAGATGACAAGACATGTAGAAAACTGGTCAGGAAGGCTGCCAGGAGACATGTAGCAACACTGAAGAAGTTTCTGGATTGTCTAGCAAGTACTGCCTGCGTAATACCGGTGGCAACAATCTCCTGGAGTCTGCATAAATGTGGCCTATGGGGTAGGGTAAGTAGACAGAAGATTTCCCCACAAGAAACACCATCCAGGGATGTGTACAGGTAGTAAAAGCATTACATCAAGTCTCCCAAAGGCATGTGCTGCAATGTGTAATGGTGTCATGACACCAAGGTTCAAACTTACAGACAGTATTCATAGAGATATGTGTGGTGCACAAGCAACACCTTACTTCACCTCAGGGCCACCATCTCCAACTTGAAGCTTGCTGGTGCCAGTGTACACCCTTAGGGTTGCTGTTCATTAGCTGGAACTAGGCCTGTAGACATGGTGGAGGGGATTTTGAACACTGCAAAATAACACTCACATGTGGCCCACAGTTGTCAAGCATCTGCAGTAAGGCTGAGGATGGGGAGGGGTTTCAGCTTCAAACACAACAGTGAACAAAAATATCTCACGCACATTTTATTGCATGTCCTTATCAGTGCAAAGTAATAATAAAAAGAAAAAATTTTTTAACAATTCACTGACAATCCAAACACATCTTTAAGCATATTCCTTAACAATCTACAACCCCAACCAGACTTCAGACTTTTATGTTCTGAAACCTAGGAAACTGGTATTTTAAAATGTTTTTTATGGTTAGTCATTTTTATTTAAGTGCAGATGTTGTTGCAAACATTTCATTTTTTGAGTTGGTATAATGACTAACTTTTTTAACATCCAACTCCAAAGCACCACACCTTAGTACTAGACTTACTAATTAATTAATTGTATAATTGCTAGGCTATTTAATGGAGGTTACTGCATACTGCATTTTGTTTTCACTTGATAAAGCTCAGGACTGCCTGAGCGAAAGCGCTTGTGTGATTTTATCTGTGACTTTTGGAATACTTCAGTGTGATTTTATCTGTGACTTTTGGAACACTTCAGAAATAAAAATACAGCCTTGTGGACTTTAGCAGAGTTCTGGTTCCTTTCTTCAAGGTCGTGGATTATTCTTAACTGAAGCATACATCCAAAGCTAGCTAAGGATGGCTCTATCTGAACACATTCAATGTTATGAATTGGCCCAGACATAACCCAGTCTCAACAGCAATAGGAAAGTCCCTGTGTGACCTCCAAAGGCTGAGCACATGAGCTGGCCTTGCAGTCTGGCAGAGTTGGGGGACCTTTGTAGGGAAGACAGACCAAATAATGCCAAGTGAAGATGTGCCATGCTAGTATACCCCTTACCAGGAATAGTGACTGCTGTAGTTCACTTACCTGGTGCTTCAACAAACCATTGGTTTGAGGATTTTCACACTTATTCAACCCCCATATTGTACACATCTCATTCAGTATCCTCAAGACTAACACATTTGCTTGATTCTTGACTGGATTGCACAGGTCATATGTCACATATCAGGTGTGTGTAATGTTTTCAAATGCAGTACTGTGGCCCCATTTCATATCGTAGAAGAAGCTGGCATGTCAACATGTGTGTGTACTTTCCTCATACCCACATTAAGCTTTGAAGGTTGTTGGCGTAACCGAATTTTATTGCACATACATGCACTGCTGCTGATGAGATCTGCAAATCAAATGTCAGTCATTAATTAGTGGCATTAGTCCTCATATCATCCCAGTTATGTGTCAGACAAACACATGGGGTTGTGAGGAACAGGGCAAGCATAACTGCCAGACATCTACGCATTCACCAATGATTTGTACAGTTGTGAGGTATGGTCTACAGTAGATGCCAGTGTGCTATACAGGTGCACAACAATATGTTCCAGGGGAAGGGACATCACCTACTAACATGACGCATGCATCCCAGAGATGTATATTGTTAGTAACAGGGATTAAGAATGCCTGCAATGCATTATATTGAGTGCCATGTGTCATGCATGAACTGTTGGGCAATGTGAGGTCAGTGTAATCTCTTTGTGCCACCTCGCCTGTAAGTGTGTGTGTGTGTGTGTGTGTGTGTGTGTGTGTGTGTGTGTGTGTGTAAGTAAACCATAATGTACAGGTAGTAATTTACATACATTGTCTTCTCACAGGTGGAGATGTGGGTCAGGGTCCCTCCAGCGGGGAAACTGATGTCAGTGTCTCTGCAGACTCTGACAATGATGATAGGCATAGTGAGGCACAGGCAAGGTTGTAAGGGTATGAATCATTGCCATTGGTTAGCATCCCGCTTTTTTCCACCACATCCTTGCACACAGTCAAAATGCCCACACATACCCCATCACCAGTGGCCATAGATGAGGGACAGTTGGTGGGTGATGGCATGGGACGGGAAAGTGTGGTGACTATGGTAAGTGTGCCTGTAGACATCAGCCGTAGCCGGATAACAGGCGAGGTCCCACACAGGCAGATGGACAGGGGTGCTCATAGGAGGACTGCTGCCCATCATGCCCCTGCCACAAGTGCAACAGCAGGTGTCACCAGACGCATGTTTTGGACCATCATGGAGGCACAGGCACATATGAAACATTACACCAGAGATGATCTGAGGCTCCAAAGGGCTACTCTACCTGCTGTACCTGACAACATCTGTGATCTTGCAGATGCCCACTGTTATTATGCAGAGGTCATGGATAGACGGTTGGGTGAGATGGTGGCAATCCTCGACCGTGGGATGTCTGTGCTAAAGCATGTGGAGGGAGTAGGGGGTCGGCCACATGGATGTGGGACAGCACCACGAACAGCTGAAGGTCTACATGGCCATGCAGCATCTCACTCCCGCTCCGGTAGTGGCAGTACCAGTAGCTCCATTGCATGGGGGGGTACTGTCCACACCACGATGCAGCAGGCCATGGGCACATGGCCCTGGCTGGTCCCAACAGGGACATGGATCCAGCAGACAATTGTCATCGTCAGGGGAAAGTACCATATCTGACCTTCTGCCTGGTGGTGCCCGTACTGTGTCTGTGGCCGGACACAGTGAACTGTACACCCTGCCATGTATTGTCCACAGCTGTCCAACATACCCCTGTATAGGGCAGCCACATGGCAGAACTGTGTGCATCCATACACACATACACACATAACCATCCAGCTAGGACACCTCCATACATATACACATCACCTCTGCATGGCCCATTTAATAAACAACCCCCTAACCCACACACATGATGTCAACCAAATGGCTCAGCCTAGGCCTCTGGCAAACCTACACCACATCCTGTACATATGATGATACCTATGCCACATCCCTATCATCCATACCATTGATGCATGGATATGCTAATATGGTTCTGATGCACAGGGTGAATGTACTACAGTTTAGCAATGTAATGCTGGTAAAAGTGTTAGCTGGTGAGTTTAATGCTTACACGGCAGGGTGTGTAGCTGTCCAGCCACAATGCATTATTGCTGTTATTAACACTGACCGAATGTGCTCTCCATAATGTATTCTGTTTTTGTTCTAGGTGTCTGTGTGTCAGGAGGATGTTGGCCTGCTGTCCTTTCCTACAAGGGGTGTAGCAGTGTGGTAACACATTGACTGTGTCATATCCAGGGTACAGCTGAACACAAGTAACAAGTCTGTATAACAGTTATTGCATGTGCCACATGTCTGATAGGTCTGAGGGGTGTATACAACTAAGTGCATGGTGGCTGATGTAAGTGGCTCTTCTACAGTGGACAATGGTAAGTGTACTGGGTGGCACACACCAAACGTTTGTGAATAACACACACACAGAGGCTTTTATGTTGATGCAACACACAGAGTACTGTTCACATGGATGTACTTCACTTTGCAGAGAACTAATTTTTGCAAATGTAATTCCATCAAGACCGAATTGCCAAAACCTCAAATCACTTAATCAGTCTACCAAATTTCATTTCACTGAAAATAGCAGTGGCAGGATATATGCCCTGTTCCCCACTATAGTGCAATCCTGGAGGTGGTATAAATAGTTGTGGTGGTGTGAGGGGAACAGTTCCCCACATTGGAGGGTGTGAGGTGGTGTAGACCCACACCTAGTTAGATTATTAACTACTTATCCTCTTAACATAGATTCAATAGTATAACAACACACTACATGTGGAGATAAGCACAACACTACCTCCAATGTGGGGGCTGTACCCCCAACGACTACCACCAACTATATATACTAACTCCGGTAATGCTGTACAGCTGTACAGTTGGGAAAAGGGCATTTACACTGCCACTACTAGTTTTGATGAAATGAGATTCCACAAGATGATTCAATTGCAATTTCAGCTTTTGTCAATTTGGTCTTGGTCAAATGAACACCTGGGAAATGGTTTTATTGCAAACTAAAGTAGATCCCTTCACACACACACACACACACACACACACACACACACACACACACACACACACACACACACACACTTGCCAACACTGACATTAGAACCCCTACCTATGTAGCTATTGCTACTAATGTGTTCTGCCTTAATTGCACACACAACACAAATCTTGTAGGGTGAGGTGTGTTCTGAGGTTCCTGTAAAGTGGAATACAACACCAGGCCTTGTACAGTATGGCAATGGGGGATGTACTGGGTGTGAATGGACACAACATACTATAACATACTGACATATACACATTGACAAACACATACAGTCATACACACATTTGACACACCTGGGTTTAGCAGCCCTCACTATCCTGTCAGTCAGGGCATACTGTTACATAGTTCATGCACACAGCACATGCCTTATTGGGCTGAGGATTGTTGTCAGATAATTGTGAGGTTGATGGAGACAGCAGACCACATACAGTGGACCTTGGGACATGTAGTGGGAGTGCCACTATCTAAAATGGGAGAGCCACTATCCTAGTGGACATAGTACTCACTCAAACACAGGATACTGTACTGACACACAAATGTTCACAGATTTGGGCTTCCTCAGATTAGAACCCCTGGCTATGTAGTTGTTGCTACTACAGTGACACACCTTTACTGCACGCAACACAGACTGTAAGGTGATGACTATTCTATGGCTCCTGTACCGTGGCCAACATCACCAGCCCTTGTACAGTATGACAATGTGCAGTGTGTGTGGAGACTAAACCCTCAAAAAACTGCCTTAATCACTCTGTAGTTCAACAGTCCTTGTTCTGCCTAGCAACAAAATAAACAGCCTTTGCAGGTCATGAACCCAGGACCCTGCACACCATAGTCAAAGCAATTTACCAGTAAGCCATCACAGATGTATGGTTTTAGGATATTTTCTCAAACATACCCTACTTTACAGCCCGTTTACAACAGGGAAGAGACACTGTAAATTAGGAAGGATTAGTATATATATATATATATATATATATATATATATATATATATATATGTATCTCTGAATAGAAACATTATACATAGAGAGAGAGAGATATGTATGGAGATACATATATGTGTATAACAATATATAGATATATTGCCAATAAATACTGAGGTGTGTATGTGTATATATATATATATATATATATATATATATATATATATATATATATATATACATACATGTCTCAGAATATATCTGCATACATGTCTCAAAATGCCCATACAAATATATGCTGCTGATAGATCAGACATAACTGGGGCAGCATGCACAGCTGGATACAAAAGGACCCATGACACTCACATCTGCCCCCCCCCACAGTCCAGATAAATAAGTGAACAGTACACTGCTACAACATCATGATAAGCTATACACAATGGCCAGACATACAACAACCTCTAAGCAAAACAATTAAAATGACTAAACATGGCAAAGAGAAATACAAACATCCAGTAATTCACAAGTTGTCATACAACTCTTCATATGCCTCACCCTTAGCCTTTGCCACATCTCTTTTTGCCATGCACCTCATCTCCTCACACTCCTGTCTACTTTCCTCATCTCTCTGAGAGTCCCACTCCTTCTTCCCCATGCTCTTTCTCTATATACTGTCTTGTACTTCCTCAGTCCACCACCAGGTCTCCTTGTACTACTTCCTCCATTCACATGTCACACCAAGCACCTTTCTAGCCATCTCCCCTAGTAGCTCTGCTGTAATTCACCAGATATGTGGTAAATTGACAGTGCCACCCAGTGTCTGTCTTAATCCTTCCTTGAACTCCACCTCATGATCACACTTTCCTAATTCACACCATGTGATCCTTGCTGCTGAACTCACACTCCCCCTCTTCTTGATCACCAACATCATCCTGCAGACCAACATTCTATGCTGCCTAAATACACTTTCCCCTTCACCACTTTACAGTCTCCATTCTCCTTCAAACTGGCCCTCCTACACTGGATATATTCCACCTGTGTGCATCTTACTACAGTCTTGTAACTCACCCTATGCTCCTCCCTCGTGTTATAGTACATATTCACCACGGCCATGTCCATCTGTTCTGGAAACCCTACTACCATCTCACCATCTGCAATCCTTTTAACACTATGCATATTCATCACTTCCATAGACTCTCTGTTCCCTTCACCAACATGCCCATTGACATCTGCTGCAATGACCACTCTGTCACCCTTGGGTACAGTCATCACCACATCATACAAATGATTTCACATTTCTCTTTGTCATCCATCACACAACCAAGCTGTGTAGCAAATGAGCCCCTGGCAACCTTGGGGCACACACCCCAGTACAACACCAGGGTACAGAGGCCAACATGCTAGAGGTGGGTGGCACCCACACAATGGACAGGGAGCATGCAGGTAAAGGCCCAGTGGGGATTAGTACACTAATGTATCAGACATACATGTATCTGTATTGTATCTACATCCATGTGGCAGGTTTGATTGGTTGTGGATGGGGGTTTCTAATGCACAGAGGTGCACATCTATGGTGAGGATAGAACATTGTGTATTACTGGGGCTAGTACTGTAAATGTGCAGACATGCTGCATTCATCCTGTACCAAGGCCACATGTGAGTCTGCTGACAATACCTCCTTGTCACAACTACCTAGGACCCTCTGGTCTGCATATGGGACAATAGCCTGAAGCTGGTGAGTATGACATTGTTCTACTGTTGCCTGGCAGTACCCCAGGCATGTGAAGGGTATGCAATTTACCAGACACACAACTATCAGTAATAGCTATATTGCTTTATGTAATAGCTATATTGCTTTATGTGCATGTTCACTTGTGGTGAGGTTAACTGCATTGCATCACAGTGGTCACCACTGGGGCCTATCTGATGTGAATTCAACATTCCTGTAGCATACCTCACAAATTGTCAGTGCCAAGATGTGTGGACAGAAGCCAGCAAAATGGGCTGGAAAACGGCCTAAGGTAGGGACATCTGTGACACATTAGTGGTATACAGTGTATATAAATTGTGTACATACCCCTGTTATGATGCAAGGTGTTCCTATTACATACAAATTAGGACCACAATATGTCAGTCCACACCTCTTCCAGCCTTTAATGTGACCCATAACACGAACAGTTCACCTGTAAAAAACAAGCATCTGGACTCATGTACTGCCCCTACAAGGCTGTACACCTGTGAAGGGTGGCAGACATTGTATCAGCATGATGTTTCAGTCAGGTATTATACTTCATGCTGCCATATGTGTCAGTACATTCACTGTGCCCTATTTGGCTACAATATCACATACATGGGCATTGTTGAGGCACACAGACCACTTCTGACCACATATAGGCTGCAAACATCTGGATATTCCAGACAGATTTGTACAGAGGACTGTACAATGGTTTAACTTGCTGCATGTGAGTCAGATGCTGTTACCACACTATATAAAGTAATGGCAGTGGGAGGGAGTCACCAGCCGTGTATGGTACACACAACAAAATGGTATAAGCCACATAAGATATGATACACACACACACACACACACACACACACACACACACACACACACACACACACACACACACACACACACACACACACACATTATTGGGATTAGAACTCCTGCCTATCTAGTTATTTCTACTATAGTGCTACACAGTTATCAGACATGCCACAGAGTTTATACATTTCCACCTACTCCAATGATACTTCTAAGGTGGATGACATCAATAAAACTACTAAATTGGAGTGAGGGGAAGTGTAAAGGGTAGGACACAGGTCAAAAATGGTGTAACCCACACACTACATGATTCTCACACAAACACACACACACACACATCCAAACAGTTGCCAGTAGGGAGATTAGAACTCCTGCCTATCTAGCTATTTTTACTATAATACTACACAGTTATCAGATGCGCCACAGAGCTTATACATTTTCACCTAGTCCAAAGGTACTTCTAAGGTGGATGACAGCAGGACTACTAAACTGGAGTGAGGGGAAGTACACAGATCAAAAATGGTGTAACCCACACACTACATGATTCTCCCACAAACACACACTCACACACAGTTGCCAGTAGTGAGATTAGAGCTTCTACCTATCTAGTTATTCCTACTATAGTGCTACACAGTTATCAGAGGCACCACAGAGCTTATACATTTTCACCTAGTCCAAAGGTACTTCTAAGGTGGATGACATCAACAGGACTACTAAATTGGAGTGAGGGGAAGTGCAAAGGGTAGTACACAGGTCAGAAATGGTATACCCACACACTACATGATTCTCAAACAAATGCACACAGTTGCCAGTAGTGAGATTAGAATTCCTGCCTATCTAGTTATTTGTACTATAGTGCTACACAGTTATCAGATGCACCACAGAGCTTATACATTTTCACCTAGTCCAAAGGTACTTCTAAGGTGGATGACATCAACAGGACTACTAGATTGGGGTGAGGGAAAATGTGAAGGGTAGTACACAAGTCAAAAATGGTATAAGCCAGACAGTACATGGTTCACACACACACACACACACACACACACACACACACACACACACACACACACACACACACACACACACACTTGCTAGTACTGGGATTAGAACTCCTGCCTATCTAGTTATGTCTACTATAGTGTTACACAGTTACTGCACATGCTACAGAGCTTACTGAGCTGTCACATGGCCAAACTGCTGATAACTGCACAGCTGAGGTAAAGTATTACATGTGGCAGAAAGTCTGCCTTCAGTTCCACCCTTACATCATGCTACTTCTTTCTGTCTTGCACTTCAAATAGCATTATGGCTTGGCACTTCACCAGGTTATTGTATCAATAAGTGTAGCACACCTAGCAGCCGTCAGCAGTACTTGTTCACCACAGAGGTAGCCCCAGTACTTACTAGTCATGTCTACCCCTCCTGGCATGATTGAAGGGCAGTTTTCTGTGCTTTAACCCATTAACCTGATGCACTTGTCTATTCTGAGGCAATGTTGCAACTGCCTCATGTACATAGACAACCCTCCCCTCTAAATTCCAAACACTCATACTTATGAGAGTTACCCGTATATCACCCAATGTGGACATATGCACTCTCCAGCAAAGACTGGACTAGCAGGTCAAGAGGATAAGATCAACACCTGCACCACACCATGTGGACCACATAGCTCACCATGACACCCAATTTGACAGCCATGACATACAGTGAAAAGCCACACTCCCAGCTTCACAGAGGCACTCAATGGACATGTACCCAAACAGCACAGACGAGTAAGAGAGACACCCACTCAGACAGTACGACATGGCACATGTCAAGGGACACATATTTAACCTACACAGTGTGCCCCTCAACCTAAGTTCTTAAGGCTAACCACCTTGCACAATACAGTGATCATGGGTAACTCAATACTGAGGCACACACATATCCCACTCACTATGTTGAATATGGAGCAGGTAACAGCCACATTTTTTATTTTTATTTATTTATTTTACATTTGTTGACCGGGCTAGTCCAACTGGATATATTTCCATTTTCAGCAGAGGCCCAGGGAGAAAAGCTCCACATTTAAACAAAGGGCAATACATTATAAGCACAAATATCATAATAAACATTATTACTTATTTCTAAAACTAAGAAAAGAAAGTGTAAGAGAAGGGAAAGAGAAATGAAAGAAAGTTATCAAAAGAAAGGAAAGGACAATTAACTTCCTAGGGAATAAGTAACATCATGATGAACATACTAACATGTTTTAATACCAAAACAAACTGTTGCTCGACCAAGAAACCAAGAAAAACAGACTGGAACAGTGAAATCAGAAAGCCACAAGGTCCACTCAGCGATATTGTTTTAATACCAAGAAGAGAGAGTATAAGATCAAGGAAAGAGAAGCAGCAATAGAGAGAGAGCAGGAATAAACAGACAAATACTTGTTCGAAAGAGATTCATAGCCATAAGGAGGAAAGATGAAGAGGAGGAGTTTAAAGAGGATAGAGAAAGAAAGGTAAGGGAGGAAGCAGGAGGGAGAGAAGAGTAGGGAGAGAAAGACGGATTAATTGAAGCATATTACTTTAGTCAGGATTAGAGCAGGGACACATCCAGTGGCTTTTAAGGTAAATTCTGAGTTTTTGTTTAAACAGAACAGTAGATGCAATGGAAGTAAGTTCAGTAGGCAGTTGATTCCAGTGTTTTCCAATAGTATTAGAGAAAAGGGAATCACCTGCTAGGTTATTAGATTTGGTTAAGGTAACTAGCAGCTTACTTGCTGAACGGAGGGAGTTCAGATTAGAGTAGGGGGTTAAGAGGTTGGAAAGTATAGGTGTGTTGTGAGGTTGGTAGAATGCTCTTTGGACAAATGTCAGTTGGGAAAGAAGCAACATGTTTGACAGTTCAAGCCAGTTAAGTTGCTGCAGATTCAGACAGTGGTGAGTTCTGAAGGGTTTACTAGTAACAAATCTAGCTATATTATTGTACGTGGAAGATAGTTTTGAGAGATTATTTTTCTTGAGGTTGGTATAGATTGGTGAGGCGTAGAGAAGAGTAGAAATAAGATGAGAGTGGGCAAGAGTAGCTTTGGCTTGGGAGGTTAAGAAAGTTTTAATTCTATAGAGGGAGACGAGTTTCCTGTTTACAGATTTAATGGTATTATTGATATGACAATCAAAGGTAAGGTTGTTGTCAATCGTTACACCTAGCAGTTTGGTATTAGGGTCAGGTGATATAATAGTTCCATTGTTAGATAGGATAGTAAAGTCTAATGTAGGGAAACTGGTAGTGGGCTTAAAGAGTAAGAGTTTGTTTTTTTTAGCGTTTAGGAGTAGGCAGCATTTTGAGAACCAAGTTTCAACTTTAGAAAAAACAGCTTGAGTATTAATTTGCAGTTCAGAGATGGATTTAGCAGAGCAAATTAATGTGGAATCATCAGCGTATTGTATACAAGTAGCCTGGGGAATAGCTGTTTGTAAGTCATTTATAAAGAGGAAGAAAAGAAGTGGTCCAAGAATAGAGCCTTGGGGGACCCCAAGTGAGATAGGGAGAAGGGATGAGAGTTTGTTATCCCAGAGAACGGCTTGTTTCCTGTTTGTAAGATAGGAACTAAACCAGTGGACAGCCTTAGATTCTAAGGAGAGAGATTCAAGAATTTTTAAGAGAATGGAGTGGTTGACCATATCAAAGGCTTTAGACAGGTCAATGAAGAGAGCTGAAGACAGGATGTTATTATTACGATTCTTGTTAATAAGGTCTGTAAAGGTGAGGAGAGCGGTGGTTGTGCTATGAAAAGGCCTAAAGCCATGTTGACAGGGAGTGAGAATGTTGTTTGTTATTAGGTGGTCCATTAACTGATAATGAACACATTTTTCCATGATTTTTGCTAGTGGGGACAAGAGAGCTATGGGCCTATAATTGGAGTATTCATAGGAGTTACCTCCTTTGTGTAAGGGTATGATGTGAGAGATTTTCCAGATGTCAGGTATGGTTTCTTCATTTACAGTTCTGTTAATGAGAATAGATATGGGATAGGCAATTTCAGAGGCTGCTTTTTGAAGGAATTCAGATGGGAGTTGATCAGCTGAGGGGGTGCATGGTTTGAGTTTGTGAATACATTTTTGTATAAAGGCAGTGGAGATGGGTTGTAGCCTAAAGGTTGGTAGTTTGGAGGATGCAGGGTCGGGGATACTAGTGTTGTCACTATCTATCACATGCCAGCATCCAACACATGGCACAGCCAGTCATGGCACTCCACAACAACGGAGTATCACTCTGTATCCATGTGGGTGTGAATGACCTGGGACACACCTCCCTGGACTACATGACAGGAGACATGGTTGAACTCTCTGATTATGTGGTCCAGGCAGGTGTGACAGTAGCCCTGAGCAGTATACTGCTGTCACCCAGAATGATGCTGTGGTACTGTCAGCAGATGATTGACTGTAACATTGGCTTACATGTTTTGTGTCATTCTCAGGGGATCCAGTATCTGTCTGCTTGGGACTACATGACTGACATTACTCAATGACTTGCCACAGATGTCCTACATCTGTCAGTGCTGGGTTTCCTGGTACTGGCTAAGTGTCTTGCCTCCCCTATAATGCTTTATTAAACAGTGTTCCTAATGTAATTACTACCATAAGAGCTAGACATGTATGCAATCTGAGGGTCATGCTGCTCAACAGTAGACATCTAACTGTCAGACTGCAGTCACTGAAAGCACTTGTTGGAGTGGACGACATTAACATTTCTGCAGTAATGGAGAGGTGGTTCACAGCAGCAGACAGCAGCCCTGCAGTATTAGGCTATAACGCATTCCACAGCTGTCATCCCCCAAACATGGACCACACCACATCTCCACAGGCGGTGTTATCTCCATATTAATTATGGATAGAAATACCTCTAGACTAATATCCCAACATAATGCATTGGAGATACTTCCGGTACAACTGCCTTGGCTTATAGTGCAATCCAGACCATAGCCTGCTATGGGTCCACATCTATGTCTCTAGACTGTCAATGCACATTCCTCAACACCCTGCCATCTATTCAACGCAACACTGACATAGTATGAGACTTCAACTACCCCTCCATCACCT
Source organism: Protopterus annectens (assembly GCF_019279795.1). Taxonomy (NCBI): domain Eukaryota; kingdom Metazoa; phylum Chordata; order Ceratodontiformes; family Protopteridae; genus Protopterus; species Protopterus annectens. The sequence continues at coordinate 426,757,041 of NC_056730.1, forward strand.
GGGGAAAGTAGCCAAGTGTCAGTACAGTGGCCAAACACTTCCTGGGTTTCATCATTTCCAATGCCCTGGACCAGCTCATACTGAACCCCAGTAGAGGATGCAACAACCTTGACCTGTGTTGACTACTTAAATATGGGACTGTTGCTCATCCACAGTTGTCAATCCCTTCTTGGTGAGATCCACACAGGCTGTAATCAACATGGAACTCAACATGTCAGCCACACCCCCCACAAAGGTAACCACATTGCAAAACCTCTCCAAAGCTGACTTTGCAGCCATAAAAACAGGGGTGGATGACTTCACTGCACCCATGACAATGGAAAATAACTGCATGACTGTTGAATCATACACATATGTACTGTACAAACAGGTACATGAATGCATGGTACTAGCCATAGCCAACAGAACCCAGACACTGTCTTCCAAACACTGGGAGACAATGTGATGTTCCCCTGCCATTACTATAGTGTACATCAGAAGGAGGACACTGTTGCAGAGAAAGGTGGTGTGCCATGACTTTTGAACTCTCTTATTAGCCTCAAACACAACCTGGGATCCCTCATGGAATCCCCTACAGGCAACTATGAAGGCAGACATGCAGCAGACACTGACGACAATCACAAAAGACTTTGATAGTTACATCAAGAACCTCCACAGCATTAAACACAAGTGCTGTGAGTTACTGCACAATGTTAATACCTATCCTGAGACAAAAGATATTGGCCACAGTCTTGGCAACACATTCAATGCTAGCTTTACCCCTCCCCCGCAAGTGTACAATCACAATGGCAGATGAATGGCAGGCACCCAGCAGTACTGCAGGCCAGGTTAGACCTGCATTGTCCACAGGCAAGAATACAGTTTCCATGGGAAACCAACATATCCATGGCTGTGTCCTACATGACATACAAAGTGACCTTGGACCAACCCTGTGTGCCCTGGTCAGTCACAGACTCACCTCAGGCTTTGTCCTTCAAACATGGCACACTGCTACAGTCATCCCTCTCCATAAAGGGGTAGCATCTACAGACCCTGGGAATTATTGGCCCCTTAGCCTGACAAGTCTACTATGTAGGGGTATGGACCACATCATCAGGAACCTGATTGACCAAGATATGGGTGATTTCCTAACTCTGGACCCACATAGTTTGGCTTTGTGAATGGCAGATCATGCCTGCTCAACCTGGATGACATCTTGACTGAGTCACCAGGGCTGTGTATGACAGTAAGGCACTGCATACAGCCTACATCAATCTGTCCAAAGCCTGTGTTACCATCCCTCAGTGAGGGATTATTGATAAACCCCACAACTAGGCATCAATCCATATATCATTATTTGTTTTGCAAATTGGTTCACAGAACACACAAGTATGACAGTGGCAAACTGCAGGTCACACTGGCAAGTAGTCACAAGTGGAGTCCCACAGGGATCAGTACTGGGTAGTGTCCTGTCCAGCATCTACTTCATCTACAGTCCAGCCCAACACAGAGGAACTCTGACTGACCAAGTTCACAGAGGACTGCAATCTGGGAGCTATCATTGACTCCACAAGTGATGCCCACATCCCACAGAAAGGCCTCACTGAGACCACTGAGTGGTGTGGAAACCATGCCCAGAAGCTTGACACCATAATATGCATCATCATCCCCCTTGGTAAATCACTCAGTTCCCAGTATGCACCACACTGATGGGAGCCAAATGAACACTGTATGGATTATAATAGATCTGGGGACACAGGTTGGCAGCAACTTCTCCTTCAAGCACCACATTGCCACTGTGGTCAGGAAGGCATGTTGCATTATCAAGGGTTTTGCATCCAGGAGGACAGAGGTAATTATCTCTGTCTACTATTCCCTCATTAGACCACTCCTCAAGTATTATGGCCCATTTGCCATGTACCTCACTAGACACCTGCTACAGCTGGGGAAGCCAAAGAAGCACCTCACAAAGGGGTTCCTAGGCATTAAACCACATCCTACACAGACAGACTCAGCAGACCTAAGCTGTTCTCTGTGTCATATCACCTAATTAGCAGCTATTTGTGCTTGACTTACAAAGCGATGTCTAACCCAGCTGGTTTAGGAATGCTACATATAAATCCATCCACACCACACACTATAGAGACCTCTACCTCAGTACCACAATCACCACAACATGCTGGTGGGACAGGTCCCTCACCAAGAAGCTGCACATGCCCTGGAATACACTTCCCATATATGTCATGCAGAGCACCTAGCTGACCTTGTTCCAGAGAAATATGATGAGTGGATGGGTAATAGACAGTTCAACCCATGGATCACTGCAGTGGCTATACTTGATACAGGCACTGGGACATAACATCGGGTGGCACAATGGCAGGCCCCTTCTATGTGCTAGGCTTGTTAAGGCTCCTGGGTCACTATCTACTACACACTTGTGAACCTATGAAGAGAATGATATCAGCAGAACTGATAAAGTAGTGCAGTGGGTGTTTAATCTTTCAAAATACTTTGTCCTACAGACACACATACACTTGCCAGATGTGAGAGTAGAATCCCTACCTAACTAGTGATGTGTATCATAGTGTTACGCAGTTACCACACACACTACAGAGCTTACTGGGCTGAGAGTTGGCCATAGGTGCTGCTATGGGGAATGACATCAGCAGGACTGATAAAGTAGAGAAGTGGGTAGGAAACATGTCAAAATACTACTACTTACAAACATACAAACCCACACACACATTTGCCGGAAGAGTAGAACCCCTGCCAACCTAATCATTTGTACTATAGTGTTAAGCATTTATCACACGCACTACTGAGCTTACAGGGCTGACAGCTGGCCAAGGTTGCTGATAAGGGACTGACATCATCTGGACTGATAAGATGGGGCACTGTGAAGTGTCATGGGTGGGAATGGCTTAACACTGTTTCATCTATAAACAAACACAACTCCCTCAGTCTTCCACACACAACTGACACACACACACTGTTTTAAATTTGCCAGGACAGAGATTAGAACTCCTACCTAACTAGTTATTTGTACTGTCTTGGTATGCAGTTATCGCTAGCACCACAGAGCTTATGGGGCTGAGGCCTGATGGAAGGCACTTCTAAGATGACTGATATATGCAGGACTGCTAAAGTGGAGAAAGGGGAGGTGTACTGGGTTTGAATGGACCCCAAAGCTTTTAGTTGTGAAGACACACACACACACACACACACACACACACACACACACACACACACACACACACACACACACACACACACACACACACACTTTTACATTTGCCAGGACTGAGATTAGAACTCCTACCTAGCTAGTTATTTGTACTATCTTGTTATGCAGTTACTGCACATGCCACGAAGCTTATGGGGCTGAGGCCTGACAGATGGCACTTCTAAGATTACTGTTATCTGCAGGGCTGCTACAGTGGGGAAAGTAGAGGTGTACTGGGTTTGAATGGACCCAAAAGCTTTTAGTTGTTAATACACACACACACACACACACACACACACACACACACACACACATATAAACTCACACTTTTACATTTGCCAGGACTGAGAATAGACCTCCTACCTAACTAGTTATTTGTACTATCTTGTTATGTAGTTAGCACATATGCCACAGAGCTTATGGGGCTGGGCCTAACAAAAGTGACTGCTATGGTGACAGACATCTTCAGGACTGCTAAGGAAGGCCAATGGAAAGTGCACTGGGTGGGGAACGCCTGTTGATTCCTAGATCCTATTGACATTTCTCTAGGTGTATGAGCATGCCCATTGTGTCCTTCTATAGTACATCTGGGACTCCATTCCAGAGATTGTTGTACTCCAGTCCTGTTTGTTTTGTGCTACAGCCATACCTATCAACCTGTTGGTGCAGGATATATGGAGATAGCCTATTAAAATGTGGGGACAATGGGCCGTACAATGATTGTGACAATTTTTTCTCAGTAATGTATGGGTTGCATGGGTTATGGGGCTGGTTTTAACAGACATCTGTCATATATGCCATTTGACAGTGTCATGTACTGTTTCAGTACCGTATGACATACCTCCTCAAATCATCATAGTGATTTACCTGAGGAATACAGGATGGATAATTTACACACAAGGTTTATGGCCCAAATGCTATGTATTCTTGCACTATCCAGCCTGTTGAGGGGTGTGCCTACAAGCAATTGACTGCTGGTGCTGTGGAAATGGTCCAGCACCTTGGGGATATATTACAGTGGTGGAATCCCTGTGCATTTATGTTCTGGCTTGGTCTGATTTCTAGTCCACAGTTGGGTAATATAAATCAGACATGATCAGGGTGACAGGCAGAGTCCAGACATATTTGTAGGGGATAGGATATGTGTGTGTTTGTGGGGGGGTCCTTGGCAGATATGTTTAGCTATAGCTGCCAGTACTTTGCATTGGGCTCTCCTCAATGGTTGACTGCACTTGGAGGGTCTTGTGTGTATCAGACTGTTTGACCAGCCTGGAGGTGTGTGTTTGTCACACATATATGTATGGCTCACCTCATTTTGCTTGGATGGCCACATGTTGGGGTCAGGATGTTGCATAGGATGAGTGATCAGGGAGGGGTGTGTTAATCCCCATGGCTGTGGCCCAGAGTTCTGTGGGTGCAGACATGTCACCATCTTCCAGGGTTAGGCCTGCCTGCAGTGGGTGCATTCCCATGTTTACACTCCGAGCCCTGCCTGTCGACTGTATGGAGTATCACAGAATGTCCACATCCATAACCCATATATCTTGTTGGTTACTCAAACAAGTGTGGTTTTCCAGCACAAGTGTTTTTCAAGTCACTCGGGGTTGAAGTCAGAGACTACAGACAGTTGACACTGCAGTTTCAGACTTCGTACCCATCACACATTCCATGCTACTGCAAATCATTCCATCAGCTTTATGGCATTATTAGAGCAGTATTTCACAGGTGTCCTTCTCTTTGGACCTTCATCACCCCCATTATTTTTTATTTTATTTATTTATTTTATTTATTTTACATTTGTTTACCAGGCTAGTCCAACTGGATACATGTCCATTTTCAGTAGAAGCCCAGGGAGATAAGCTCCAAGATTAAACTAATGTAACAGGAATACAAAGCAATACAGCAACATAAAAGTAATACATGTTAAAACTACAAATACAGCAAAGCTGCAGACTATCATAGCAAAACTAGCATCAAGGAGTAAAGGCACAAAAATGCTAAAAAAATGATTAATTACATTATTGCTGTAGGCTAGCATAGAATGAACTAACATCAATAGAAAAACATGAATGCATGTTTTGGCAATGCAGTAGTTTGAGAAGCATATATCTGACGTATATAGTTTGACATTTGTTCTACAGAAGAGTGGGGAAGGGATGAGAGGCTCTAACTAAATATTATGCCTATTTAGAACTTTACACATGTATAACATAGGTGGCATTAATACAAAAACTGACAATGAAAGTGCCAGGAGCAGGAGTAGGGTTTTAGAAATATACAAAGTAAGTTTCATGTAATAGGAAATAAATAAGAAACTACAATATTAACTAAGAGGAGGGTTTATTTGCCCACTAGTGGGGTATAGAAGGGGAAAAGGCAGTATACTCTACAGTTAGTGTTAATCTGGGTTAGTACATGGGCAGAACCATTGTGTTTTGAGGTGTAGTTTTAGTTGGTACTTGAAGAGTGGTAATGATGAAAGTAATTGTGGGCTGTTGGGGAGTCTGTTCCAAATATTACCCATGGAATTAAAGAAGAGGTAGTCCCCTGCTTTATTAAGGGATTTCTGAATGGTTACTTGTAATTTATTTGCTAAGTGAAGGGTAGTAAGATTTCTATAAGGACAGACTATGCTACTAAGACTAGGAGTGTTGTTGGTATGAAAGAGAATCTTATGGGTAATTGTAAGTTACTGAAATAGTAGCTGGTTTTGGAGTTCTAGCCATCCTAGCTGTTTGAGATTTAAACAGTGATGGGTTCTATATGGTGAACCCATAGCAAATCTGGCAATGTTGTTGTAGGAAGTTGCCAGTTTGTTTAGGTTAGTTTTGGAAAGATTTGTAGAAATAGATGAAACATAGAGTAGGGTAGAGATCGGGTGGGCATGGGCAATGGTGGTTCAGGCTTCAAGGGTAAGGAAGGATTTTATCCTATAAAATGAGCCAAGTTTTCTGTTAACAGTTTTAATAGTAGTGTTAATATGTGTGTCAAAGTTAAGATTTTGATAAATTGTTACGCCTAAGTGCTTGGTGGTCAGGTCAGGTGTAATTATAGTACCATTGCTAGATTTAACAGTAATATCAATGGGGGGACTTCATTGTGGGAGTAAATATCAGTAATTTAGTTTTTTTGGCATTTAGTAGGAGGCAACATTGCAAAAAAACATTTTTCAACTGAGGTAAATACTGTCTGGGTAACGGTTTGGAGCTCAGCAGATGAGGTGGCAGAAAACTCTAGTGTGGAATCATCTGCATATTGTATGCTGGTAGCTTAAGGAATATTAATCTGTAGGTTATTGATGAAAATAGAGAAAAGGAGAGGTCCCAGAATGGAGCCTTGTAGGACCCCAAGAGTAATAGGAAGTAGAGTGGAAAGGTTATTGTCCCAGAGGACAGCTTGCTGTCTGTTTTCCAAGTAGGACTTAAACCACTGTAATGCCTGTGTGTTGAGTGAGAGTTGTTTTAGTATATCTAGTAGTAATTGATAGTTCACCATATCAAAGGCTTTTGATAGTTCTATGAAGAGTGCAGTGGAGAGGCTGTTGTTGTTGCGATGCGTATTGATGCAGTCAGAGAAGGATAGTAAGGCAGTAGTAGTACTATGGAAAGGCCTAAAACCATGTTGACAGTCTGATAGAAGGTTATATTGGAGAAGGTGATCAAGTAGCTGGCGGTAAACACATTTTTCCATTATTTTGGCTAGGGGGAGAGTACGGCTATTGGGCGATAGTTAGATATTTCGATTGAGTTACCACCCTTGTGAAGAGGAATTATATGTGAGATTTTCCAGAGAGATGGGATAGAACCTTCAGTAATGGTTCTGTTGATTAGTATGGAAATAGGATAGGAAAGTACTTTAGCTGCGATTTGCAGATATTCAGCTGGTAGGAGATCAGCGGATGGGGTACATGGTTTAAGTTTAGTAAGTATGGTAAGGATGAAGGATGTAGGGACTGGATTTAGTTGAAAGGTAGGGGGTTTGCTAGTCATGGGGAATGGGAGGGTTGAGGTGACAGGAGGTAGGGAGTTAGCAAGAGATTGTACAGTTTCTGTAAAGAAGGTATTAAAGGTGTCAGCAATCTCCTTAGGAGTGCTTAAGGAAAGTCCTAAAGGGGTTGATGTCTTGCAGTGGCCTGGGTGTAAAAGTCTATTAATAGCTGTCCAGAATGTTTTTGGGGTTTGTTGATGCTTGTCTTGGAGTTTAAAGTAGTAGTTTTTTTTATCAAGGAGTATAGATTTCTTTGTGGCATTTGTATAGTGTTTGTAGTTCTGGTGATCGGTTGGGTTTTTAGTACATCTCCAGTTAGACCATATCTTATTTCTTAATTGGATTTTGTGTCTTGTCTCTTTAGAGAGCCATAGTGCTGCTTTACTTCTGGTTCTAACGGAATGACTAGGGGCATGGTATTCCAGTATTTGTAAGAATTTGGAGTTAAAATAGGATACTGCTTCCTCAAGGGGGAGTTGTTTTAAGGGAGACCAGTCACAGGCTTGTAGCTCTTTTTGGAAATTTACAGCATTAAAGTGTTTTTTATTTCGTATAGTTTTAAGAATATTTTGGTTGGAAAAGGTTTTATGCCTAATTATATAACTGATAAGTGGTCGCTAATATCATCAGGAAGGATATCTGCTACATAAGGGAGGGGATGTTTTTTTACTAGGATCCAGTCTAAGGTACTCTCTTTGCTAGTGGGCTTATGGATTCTGGTTGGGGTGGTAATAAATTGAGAAAAGCCATACAGGTTTATATGGACTGAAGGCTTGTTAGAAGTACAGCAATTCCAGTCTATACTGAATTTGCCAAGTACTATGGTTTCTTGGGGGAGGGAAGAAGAGAGGCAGCATAGGATATTTTCAAGGGTGTTGATGTTATTGCCTGGAGGTAGATAGGAGCAAATTATGTAAATAGATTTGCTGGTATTAAGCTGAAGTTTAGAGACAAGGATTTCTACGTGATTATTTAATGGTATGTGCAAGCCTACTGAAGATACATTTTGTTCAGATTTATACAGAATTGCTACCCCTCCACCCTTTTTAGTTGTACAGTCTAATCTTATTATATTGTACCCTGGTGAGATGACTTCATTATCTTTTGTTCCTGGTTTGAGCCAGGTTTCTGTTAGACATAGGACATCAAAGGAGTGTATGTCAAGTAGAGCATGCAGTTGGTTAATTTTATTGTTTAAACTCTGTATGTTAAGATGAGCTATGAGTAGGGAGTTTGCAGTTTTGGTAAGGGTAATTGGGGTGGTATTTTGGGGCTGGTGGGGGTTTAGTAGGGTGTTGTTGTTAGGTCTTGGGTTAGGATGAATATCACTGTGAAGAAGAGGGTGTTGTTGAAGAGTAAGTGAGAGCTTAAGGAGTTTGAAAAGAGTATATTGTGATTTTCTGGTTTGTTGGATAGTAATATGAGCTAGCCTATGATACTTTGGGGAGTGGTAGATTGAGGTAAAGGTGATGTTAGCATGGCTGTGGGTAGTAGGTTGATTGATAGTTGATGTTTGTTTTAGAGGATGGAGGGATCCAGTGATGTGTAAGTTTTCATACCAGGTAAGCATAAGTGGTATGAGTAGTATGTGTGTTGCAGCAAGAAAGAGGAGTAGGTTTGTACATTTAGGCTGGTGTGATAAAGGCATGGTAGGAAGGGGAATAGTGTGAGAGTAGAAACAGGATAGATTAGAGAGCTAAGAAGGAGAGAGATAGTGAAGTAGGGAAAGTAGTGAGAAGAGGAATGAGAGTAAGGGTGTGTCTGTATCTAGTGTTTAGGGAAATGTAACGCAATAATTGGGGGAAGGGGAGTGTCTTATGAGGTATAAATGTAGGATCACTGGGGGTGGGTGGGAATTGGGGGTAGGGTAGGTGTGCGGAGTGAGCCCGCAGGGCGAACGGAGTGGGTTGAACCAGGTAATAAAAGAAATGTCAAGAAAAAAACAATCAGTAAGAGAGAGAATTTAGGAGATAGGTTTGTAGAGTTGTGGGGTAAAGTATGAAGGCTTTGTAGAGGTATGGGGTAAAGTATGAGGGCTTCCAGGAATGGATTAGGGATGTCAGAGGGAGTGCAGAGTGAAATAATATCTAGAGAGGACACTAATTAATGAGGGAGGTTATTAAGCAGAAAAAGGTAGGGCATACCAATAGGTCGAAGCAGGTGTGAGTGGAGAAGGATAAAATGGGGCAGAAAGCTAAGAGAGTAGCGCCACCTGGTGGCCGGACACTTAATGGCAGCTGGAGAGATATAGAAAAATTATCCCCGAAGGGGGATATCAGGCTATGGAAAATAGAGGAAGAAATCCTGGTTAGGAGTTTTGGGAGGAGGGGAGACTAGGGGCTAGGGGTAAGTAGAAACTAGAGGAGCTTAAGGATTACTTTAATGCTAGAAAGGAGGGGATGTGGCTGCTGGCTAACTTGGTAGGGAAGGTTGCTTATTCAAACAGTGGTATTCTAATATATATAGCAATAGTAAGAAAAAGGACCATTACAGGACATACTTTCACTGTTTTCCTTTCAGGGAAATAGAGTCTCAGAGAGCAGCTAGACTATGGTAGAATTCAGGACTATGAGTCTTTGTCATCCAAGCAGGGCACTTCAAGTAGGTTAGTGCAGGAACAGCAGGAACACAAAGCTAGTAGGGTTGCCACCTTTTCAAATGGCCAAAGTGGGACATTTTTGGTACAAACATCAGATTTTACAGGCTGACACATACCCACGGTCAGTACAAAGGATAGAACTTACCTTTTTTGCCTAAATAAAAGCTTATTCTTGCAGCATTTTAGATGCTTATTCTGTTTCTTATAACAGTTCGGTATTTTAGATACAGAATAACTGTTTTATGCAACTATTACATAAAATATAGGAAATAATTTTGTCCTAAAATCTCAGGACATTTGCCATTTTTAAATTTTTTTGTCAGGACACAACTGCCCAAAGAGGGACTGTCCCTCGCAAAGTGGGACAGGTGGTAACCCTAAAAGCTAGTACATGTTAAGAAGACAGAAATAAAAAAAGTAGTGAAGCTAACAGTACAGGAATTACAGTATGAGAAACATCTTTACATACAGTAGCAACCTACAGATATTATAGGTAGAAAAGACTAATATAGTGTTATGTTATAGCATATACCAAACTGTGTTAGGGAAAAAATAAAATTGAATACATATCAATATTGCTGATATAACTAGTGGAAACAAAGGAATGACTACTTGATTCATTTCCCTACGCCCTGGACTTAATACAGCAGCTTTCTAAAAGCAGTAACAGGTACACCCTTTGAGCGCAATAAGATTACAGACTGTGTAAGTACTGTAAAACCCCGCTCCGGACACGATCAGATATGCAAGTAAGCAAACCGCAAAATCTTATACCTTAAAGCAGCTATTCTGGTCTTAGTGCAAGCCTTAAACCAGAACAGAACTATTAAATATAGTGACAATAAGATACATTAAAGGGAACACGAGAGTTAGTCACTTAAAGCAATCCTTATACACAAGTATTACATTTAACAGTAACATTCTAAGCAGAGCAACATAAGACGTGTTCAGCGGTAGTTAATATGGGCAGTTAATGAGCAATTTAACTAAAATAAGGCAGAGTAAAACACCAGGAGGTAAGCATTTTAAAAAGAGTCAGATTCAGCTGGTAAAATTGTATATATAAATAAATAAAAAAAACAGAAAGGAGCTGATCAAACCCCCCTTCGTGTGTAGTGCTAATTCCATGCAGTCAGTTACAGGAGGAATCTACCGCATGTATGTTCATACTTGTACATTCAAATAACCATTCTTTCAATATGCTATTAGGCTAAAACCCTTGTTTTACACCCCTCTGTATGTAGCACTAATTACGTGCTTTCATTTAATGTAGACAACTAGCGCATGTATGGTTAAATAGCTGCAGTCCAATTAACATATTCAGTCTATGACAAGTATAATAGTGGGCTAAAACAGACAAGAAAGCATACAAAATAATAATTTAAACCTACTATTGTACTTAATAGAAAGGATACAATGAAAATAAATAATGCATGTAGCTTCCCAAAGGCCTCTATAAGTGTAACAGCTGTGGAACGGCTTTCTAAAGGTCCACGTGCACAACGCTATAAAAGCAGAGGCAGTGTCCAATAAAGGTAGTGCAGACACAAGTGGCTTACAAAGCAAAGCAGTTGAAATGCTTTTCTCTTGTTTTGTTGTTTTTATTAACCATACCTCTATTACTCATGGCTTTGTCCCGATTTCTGGCTCCCTGAGACTGGCAGATTTTCTCCTAGCAGTTGTCAGCATGGCCGTTCTTTGCATTTTGTGGACTGTGTTATGTTGGTGTTGTGGACCCCATGACACACCCTAAATGGCACTGTGGGTGGGGCATAGGCATTTGCCAGAGGCCTGTAGGACAGCTGTGACAGTTGCAGGCCATCTGTAGCAGGGCAGTGCATTCTGATGATCATATGTTCCCAGGCTGCCAGCAGGAGACACCCCTCGGATAGCACCAGTGAGTTGGCTGTGGATGTTACTGACAATTGCTTTCTGTTACTATTGAGCCATCAGTCTGGGTGGCAGCTAGATCCTGCTTAAGTGTAGGAACATGTTACTGCACTTCTATGGGACTACGGTGGGGGTGACACGACTGTACACGTTACACATCTGCACAGACTGTGCTGATATTTGTTTAACATTTTGGTCCCATGTAGCATGGTGGTGTGCCCATCTATCAGACTATGGGATAACAGTATCAACCACAGGTCAGATTGTTCTGGCATAGATGTGCAGTTTCAGACATCTTACCTTTCAAAACCATACTGCCACTGCCAGACCTGCTGTGATATCGTGTAAGAGTCTGTGGGTGGAGATTTCATGGGTTTCAGCATGTGGGTCCTTTGCCAGGCATTTCTGTATAGTTGTGTACAGCTTATCTGCTGTGTGGGGTTGGTGGGTGTGGGACCCCCACTTTGACATCCATGTATGTGACCTATGAACTACCCAGTTATTTGGCTCACGACATATACTGCAGTGCTATTTGTTGACTAGGGTGGTACTGCATAGTGTGGGTAGGTCAGTACTAGGGATACACATCCTGCTGTCTCACCGAGCTGTCAGTTGTCTGCTGCTATCTCAGTTAACCACCCCATTCCCTTACATGCTTGATCAATACCATACCTATGCTATCAGAAATGTCCACCCCATTATTTTAATTTGTTACAGAGACTGGTTTACCTTGTGCCTGCAGCTATTGTGAGGATGGTGCTTGAGGACTGAGTATGTCGGATGCACATGATACACTGCCTATACATGGTCAGATATAGGTGGTGTAATGTTTGGCATCCATTTTACTGTATGTGCGAGTGAGAGAGAGAGAGAGAGAGGGTAAGAGAGAGAGAGAGAGAGAGAGAAAGATGTCAGTCCCCGGGGCCCTACAGTGTCAGTGTATGTGCTATGTGTTGCCCCTTTGCCAAGGCCAGGGCATACTGGGCATGTCTCCATCTGCTTACAGGGGCAGGCTCAGGATGTTCCCTCCTCCGAGTCCCTCTGTGCCTGTGGAAGCCTTGGCATTGGTAGGTGGCTATGTGGCCCTTCCCCATTCTGTTCCTGCTGCAGCTGTTTTTGCAGGATCATATTATGTAGCATGGTACATACTATGACCATGTGAGCACATGTTGCTGCAGAGTACTGCAAGGCTCCATCGAATATGTCAAGGCAGCAGAACCGTGACTTGAACATCCCAAACACACACTCTATAATGAACCTGGTTTGTGCGTGTGCCTCATTATGGCATTCTTGTGTGGGTGTGTGTGCATTTCTGATGGGTGTCATCATCCATGGCTTCAGTGCATACCCAGCATCCCCCACTAAATGGCCATACAGGATCTCCCCCATGGAAAACCACTGATTCAGCTGTGAGGAATGCCAGATGTGGGAGTCGTGTTAGCTTCCAGGGCAGCCAGCACACACATTCATGATAATGCTCTGGGCATCGCACACAACCTGGAGTGGAACCCCTTGCAGTTTATGTAGACCCTACCCCGGTCATCAGGTGGTGCTTTGATGTGGATGTGAGTGCAGTTAGTGGCACCCAGTACCTCCGGGTAGTCTGCTACATGGTGAAAGAGATGCATATCATCAGTCAGCTCCTCACGGGTGCTGGGGAATTTAATGTGTTCCATGGCATGTGTTTGCATGGCATCCAGGAACTGGTAGAGTATCCTGGACGCAGATGCCTGTGAGACCCCCCATGATATCCCCAGTTACTCTTTGGAAAGTACCTGCAGCTAGTATTCCTAGAGCTACACATACCTTGGTATCCACTGGGATGGGTTCCCCTCTGTTCTGGATGTGAGGCGAGGCCGGCACAGCTCCACAATTTGCTGCAGTATGTCCCTGTCCACCCTGTAGTGCTCTACTATCTCCAGATCATGTAGCCCCCTGGTTGGTTACCCTGGGCCTGAACACTCTTCTCCTCCTCCTCATAAGTCTGGGTAGTTGTCAGCATTGTCCTCTTCACCACCCTCAGCCTCTTGCACAAACTGATGTATGAGAGCAACAGCAGCCCCTAACATTTTGTTAGTTTTGTCTGGTAAAATTCCTAGACTGTGTACACCGGTGGTGTAGAGTTTGTGGGAAAAACAAACTACAAGGTCTTTGCATAGTTTATAGTGGTGTGCTGCAGATGCTGCCTGTGTGATTGGCTGAGTATGATACATTCCACCTGGCAGCTCTATTACTTGTATCTGAATGCCTCTGTTTTGGTATTTCCCTTTTTTCTTGTTCCACTTGCCATTTCCTGTATTTTTTTAGTTTTGTGGTTTAAATCCCAGTGTGTGCCACGCACACCCGTTTAGGCAAGGTAAACAAAGTTATACAGCCTCGGACACACCCCCTTGCTTACATATGCACAGTGCTGCCATTTCCTGTCTTTTTTATATTTTTTTAAGTCCTAGTGCACGCTGTGCAAACCCGTTCAGCGAGTGTAAACACTGCTGAGAAGGAAATGGCCTGCCTTAGCTGGGAACACGCTTAGCTTAGCACAGCTAAGCTTAGTAGGACACACCCCCACTTACTTATGCTTAGCTATGTGCAAACCTGAGCAACAGTGCTCCAATGTGCTTACAGCAAGCATGACACACTCCCTTTTGATGTCATTTACTTCTCATGCTTATATGGCCATATTAGAGCACCTACATGGTTAGGTGCAGTCTGACACTTAATAGAAATTTGTGATTCAGTAAGATTCCCCTCATTTGCATACCCCATTGCCTTACTACATAGTTACTGCACTCACACCAAGCCTTTCGCCCTAGCAACCACTGTTCCCTGGTATTGTTTTCATTCTGCATGCCATTGACTATAATAGCAAAATGCAGATTTCCCTGAAAATTGCTCCCCCCCCCCCCCTTTTTTTTATTTTTGGCAAAATCCCGTTTGGGCATCACTGCCCTATGGTTAAATGTCCGAGATCAACCAAAAAAAAAAGTTTTATTTTATAAAATTTAAGCTATTTTTCATGCCAATGGCCATATATTTGGCCATTGGCATCCCTATTAAATGTAATACATGCTTTCTTTTGAGCTGTCATGCTTCCGCTTTGTAATTTGCAGAAATGTATTCAGCTACTAGCTGAATACATTTCTGCTTTGTACACAGTTCAGGCATGGACAACTGCCTGCTTCCTGGATCGTTAATTTATCTCATTTGCATGGTTTTCACCAGCAAATGAGGTAATTAGCATGTAGCAGTTGTGTCCATGCCAGAATAGTGTAGGAGCGCTCGTGCACATTCCAGGAGCTCGATCCTGGATCGCTCGTAGACCATATTGCGTGCAGCAGCTCTTGCACTATTCCTGCACTCCGTGCAGAGCTTGCTGAATCCAGCCATACATCTTTTTAGATCAGACTTGAATTTTTATTAACAATATGTTAGTTTTACTATGATTAAATTCCAAGCTTGAAATTTCTTTAAAACATTGTATAGAATTAGCTATATGATTTATTGATGATTCTGTATTATCAATAGTCAGTAATATATTATCCACAAATAGTTGTATTTTAGAGGTGTATTTCTCATCTGTTGAAAATCGTATTATATTTTTATTTGATCTAATGTAATTAGCAACTGGTTCTATGCTTAATGCAAATAACAAAGGAGATAATAGACATCCTTGCTTTGTGCCTTTTAAAATTTTAAATGACCTAGAAAGAAATATAACCTATTTTGACAAATGCAGACAAGTTATTCAAAAGCTTTGTAACTAAACTAATAAACTCCAATGAAAAGTTAGTTTCTTCCAGAACTTTAAAGAAGTAATTCCAACTCACAAAGTCAAATGCTTTATCTAAATCCAAACTTATGATTGAAGGTTTTTTTCTGTTTCTATTTGCAAAATCAATTACTGTATTAAGTCTAATAATGTTATCTTGAATCGTCATATTTAGTATAAATCTTGTCTGATCATTATTTATAATTCCTACCAAAATAATATTCAGTCTGTTTGCCAATAAACATTTTATAATCTACATTTAGAAGTAAAATAGGATGATATGGAAAACATAGTTTAGGGTCCTTATCCTGTTTTAAAATAGGTAATACATGAGAAAAGCTCCAAGATGGGGGTACACTAGAACTATGTTTGATTTCATTAAATGCTTTCAATAATATATTTACTACATTATCATGAATTAATTTATAAAGCTTTGGAATGATTCTGTCCAAACTCGGAGTTATATTATTTTTAAGATTTTTAATTTGTTCTTTAATTCTCTAAATGAGAAAGGGTTATCAGTTTTATTTATTTGTTCTTTAGTTACCATATAGTTTATATTATCGTTTTAAACACTTACAACTATGTTACTACTTTTCAAACTACTATTATTGTTTATTTGCTCATAATGATCCCTAAAACGTTCTAATATGTCAGTTAAATATGTCACTATTTTATTTTTACTACCATATTTATACAAAATCTCTTTAATATGATTTAAATTATTCATTTTCTTTGATCTAATAGCTAGTCTATGTAAACTTTTAGGATTTAAAGAATAACATTGGATTTTTGATTTTTCTAAATTTACTGAAATCTTGTGAGTAAGAATACCTACATATTTTTGATTTAATACTTTCAATTCTAAATTGACAGAGTTATCATTTGATTTTATCTTTAACTTTAAATTATCTATCTTGAATTGCAACTCATTTAATTCTCTATCCTATTCTTTTATTTTACATGCATACCGATTTTAAATTTTTCAAATAGGCTTTCAATGTATCCCATAGAATGATCTAGGTAACCTCTCCATGTTATTAAACTCTAAGAAATTCTTAACCTCATTTATAAACCAATCCTTAAAACCATTAATTTTTGATTATATATGCAGGAAGTCTCTTACAGAGTATTAAATTATTTGACTTCAATGTAAGTTTAAAGGTAATTACATCATAATCAGTTAAAGGACATGAAACTATTAACACATCTCCAGTGTTAGAATACAAACTATTAGATGTAAAAACTTTATAATAGCCTGGGTACTAAATCTAAAAGAGTAATGAGTGTAATTAAGAGATTTAGATTTAGTCTTAAATCATATATGTCCCTCAGATTCATTATATTAATAAAGTGATTTAAATGCTTTGCTATTGAGGAAATTCTAGATTTTCGATTAGCAGTAGTATCATTCTCAGATAGTATACAATTTAAAATCTCCTGCTATAATCACCTCACCTTTCATATAAAAAGTTATAATATCTGGATACTTTTTTGAAACTTCAGTTCCAATCTCAGGAGTCCAGTATATACTAACAAAAGTGTATTGGCAGGATTCACGAAGGCTTGCATGGAGTGTAAGAGACGTGTAACACTCCATGCAAGCCTCGCGATCCAGGAACAGCCCGAAACTCCATGTAAGAGACCAGCTAAAACGTCTCTTACACGGACTGGGCGTGGATATGCTAAATACCTCACTTGCAGCCAAAAGACATGCAAATGAGGTAGAGTAGCGATCCACGAAACAGAAAGCAGCCCGTGTAAGAGCCGTTTTAGCTGCAGAAATGTACTCAGTTGACAACTGAGTACGTTTCTGCAAAAATCACAATGGAGCCATGTCAGCTCCAAATAAAGGGTGCATATGTGTCAGGCAGCATGCCAATGGCCAAATATGTGGCCATTGGCAAGGTACCCCGATGCAAATATTAAAAAAATATAATTTTTTTTTTTGGCGATCGCCGATGTTTAAACGCAGCGCAGCCCCGCGCAAATGGGCTGCGCTGTATAAAACATAAAAATGAAGGTTATAAACCCACAAATGTGGGTTTTATGCAATACATGGAATGACAATGCAGGGACCAGCAGACCAAAAACAACATGGCCACCGTTTAGTGGTTGCTAAGGGGGGAAGCTGAGTCTAAGACATGTAACTAAGCATTAGTAGGCAATCTGATGTAAATGAGGGTTAGGATACTGAATCCCACAGTCACATAGCAAATGAGCACATTCTGAGTAGTGTAAGAGATACATAAGGGGGAGGAATAGAGTAGGAGATAGGTGACATCACAGGGGGGAATGGTAGAAAGAAATGCAGTTCATTGGAGGTCAGTGTTACATGACAGATGACAGACACAGATCATGGAAAGAGGAGTGCCACAAGATAAGCATGGGAAAGTCAAGAAATGGAAGGTGTACACTGTTACTTACACCAAAGTTTCTTGCTGGGCACGTGTGCGTGCCATGAGGCGCGAGTAGGACAGTGTGCGCGCGTGTAAGGCAGACTGAGCATGTGGGAGCATGTTGGTAGATTTGTAAGACTGTTTGCGCTAGTGTGCACGCGTGTAGGGCAGACTGAGCATGTGGGAGCCTGTTGGCAGAGTTGTAACACTGTTTGCGCTGGTGTGCGCGCGTTTTAACCTGAATAAGCAGATTCCGAACCGTGTAAGCATGTGTGCACGCGTGTAAGCCACTGTGAGCGTGTTTCTGCTGGTATGCACGCTGCTCCCCCCTGAGGAAACATAAAGGAAAAAGGAAGCAACAGAATTAGTAGGAAGCTAGCAGGGAATACTGCTGGAGCTAGCAGGTGAAAACAATTAGCAGCAGGCAATTACACAGGCAGAATAGTAGCTCAGCCAAGCACTTAAAACTCTGCAAACAGCAGTGCAGGATGTATCTCTCAAGAGACACTGCAAGACAGGAGTAAGCTATTAGAAGTGAAAACTGAAATAGCTGAACTCAGAGCAGAAATGCTAGGGGCTGCCATAGCTGTCATAATGAGACATAGGCGACTTGCTGAGGGTGGTGACAATGCAGATGGTGCCAGACAACCCACAGTGAGGAGACGGAGAAGAGTGTACAGGCCCAGGGTCACCTACCACGGGTTACATGAGCTGGAGATAGTAGAGCACTATAGAGTGGACAGAGACCTCCTGCAGCAAATTGTCGAGCTGTGCAGGCCATGCCTCACACACAGAACCAACAGAGGGGAACCCATCCCAGTGGAAACCAAGGTATGTGTTGGCCTAAGAATACTAGCAACAGGTACCTTCCAGAGACCAACTGGTGATATGATGGGGATATCACAGGCATCAGCCTCCAGGGTACTGCACCAGTTCCTGGATGCCATGTCAGCACATGTCGGTGATCATGTATATTTCCCCAATGCCCGTGAGGTATTGGCCAGCAATATGCATCTCTTCCAGCAAATAGCGGAATACCCTGAGGTAGTGGGTGCAATAGACTGCACGCACATACGCATCAAAGCACCAGCCGGTGAGTGGGTAGGGCCTACATTAACCGCAAGGGCTTCCTCCATCAACTGCCAGGTCGTGTGTGATGCCCAGGGCATAATAATGAATGTGTGTGCTGGCTGCCCTGGGAGCTACCATGATTCCCACATCTGGCATTTGACGCAGCTGTACCAGACATTTGCCAATGGGGACATCCCACACGGACACCTAGTGGGGATGCAGGTTATGCACTGGAGCCGTGGCTGATGACACCCATCAGAAACGCACACACACCTGAACAGGAACGCCATAATGAGGCACACGCACAAACACGTAATGTAATAGAGCGTGTGTTTGGGCTGCTCAAGTCATGGTTCCGGTGTCTGGACACATCTGGTGGAGCCTTGCAGTACTCACCAACTACATGTACCCAAATTGTCATGGTATGTGCTATGCTACATAATATGATCTTGCGAAAACAGCTGCAGCAGGACCAGCATAGGGCCGGGCCAAACAGCCCCCCACCATTGCCAAGGCCATCACAGGCAGAGCGTGACTCGGAGGAGGAACAACCTGAGCCTGCCCCAGTAGGCAGAAGGAGGCGTGCCCAGTATGCCCTGGCCTTGGCAAAGAGGCAACGCATAGCACATACACTGGCTCAGTAGGAACCCTGGGAATGATACCCCTCTGACTCACTCAAATAATAACAGGGATGCCTAAAATGACATGACCTGCTCACAAACATGTACAGGGAGTGTAATATGTGCATCCGACAGAGGCAGCCCTGCAGCACCACCTGAGGCATGAATGCCATGTGTTAAGTAATGTAACACCATGTACTATATGCACACTTGAGGACCCTGACTAACATCCACCCTCACCAAGCATGAAGCCACAATATGACGATGGGATGATCAATTGCAATAATTGGCTGAAGTAATGCAGTTAGTCAAAGGGGAGCCAATGTGTTTCAGCCTGGGAAGACATGCTGAGCATGACATGATGCACCACCTGCTAGGGGTGGCGTGCACCTATCAGTCCAGGCCTCATGGATACTGGCAAAGGCTGTCAGTACCCACAGCGTGCCCTGAATAGGTAAGTCTCAAAACACAAACCCACCTTCATAGGTACCACAAGGGATAGGAACCTAGATGTAATGCTACCCAATGCCAGAAGTCTAAACAGCAAGATGCTGCAGTGTAAACGCACACAGTATGGAGAATGTTGATATCTGTCCTGTAATAGAAAACTGGGTCAAGGCTCACATCAGCACCCTAACACTACCAGGTTACACCTCATACTGTGCTGTACAGCCTCAAAACATGGAACAAGCTACAAAAGGAGGGTGACTAGCAATAATTGTCAAGGATAACCACACCCCATGTTGGTACCACAACAAGAAGCAGCATGGACTAGCCATGGTCAAGTACCAGTGGCTAAAACCGCCTCCCAGTATATAGCCTGCTGCAGACTACCATCCTAACACCAGGAACTGCACCTGGCCTATGTTGGAATACATGAATATATCAAGCCCCCCCAAACCACATTATATTGGTTGACTGAAAATACCCAGACATACACTGGGAGCATTATACTAGCACCAACACTGTAGGAGAAAAGTTCCTAGAATCCATAAACCAAAATGCCCAGGAACAACGTACCACTCCCACAAGAGGGGTAAGCATACTGGATGTGATAATCAGCAACATGCGTACTGGATGGCAAGATGAGAAGTGTATCCCTCACTGGTAAGACCAGACCATAGAGTAATCACACCGGATATACACATCCTGACCACAGTCCCTGGCCAGAAAACCACAGTGAAAAACATGTGTAAAGCATAAGTTGCACCCTCCAAACTGATGTGGAATCCATTAAAGGCCCTGTGCAGGTGCAAAATATGGGACACACTGCAGAACCTGTTATACAGGCATTCCATGAACACAGCCAGGAATGCTTGGATTATGCAATCACAAATAACAACAAGACACAATGCCATACACGCAGGCATCTGGCATGCTGGACTCCAGCCATTACCAAACCATGCAAGAGAATGAGGAAGCTACTACATGATAGAGCAAACATAAAAGGGAAGTAATCACTGATCAGTAGTATGGCAATAAAATATGTCCACACATACAATCCACTAAGGCCAGCTACAACAAGTAGAATCTGTGAATCCTGAGGCAATGTTACACCTGCCCCAAGTACACAGACAACCCTCAACTCCCCAATAAATACAAATATATGTGAGAGATGCAACCATTTATCCAAACCGAGGCTGAGCTCCCCCAACCAGTACTGTCAAAACTAGTCAGGAGGAGAAGGTAACCACACACACCACAAACCCAGTCCCACATAGACCTATCACAACTGTAAACCAAACACATAAACACAGAAAAACATTCCCGGAGGCCCTAATTACAAACACACCACACCAACAGAGGCCTCCAAAGCAGACCCCAAGCAACCACAACCTCCAAACATAGCACATGCAACACATAGTACACAAAGCTGGTGTGCCAAACAGTCACAGGCCAGAAGGAGAAACAACATGCCTGATACAGTTGTAATAGGTGTCTCTATAGGCAGACACACTGCTGTCCCACTCACCAGACTGAACAAGGGAAAGGGTACAGTAAGCTGCCTGTAGGCTGCTACAATACGCCACATAACACAAGTACGCAGGTCACCCCAAAGCAAGTAGAAATATGATGCAGTCATTGTCCATGCTGGTGTGAATGACCTGAGATGTACCTCCCTGGACTACATGAAAAGAGACATGGATGAGCTCTCTGAGTATGTACTCCAGGCCGGTATGACACTGGCCGTTTGCAGCATCCAACCCTCACCAAGAATGATGCCACAGTACAAACACAGAATGATCAGCTTTAACAGGTGGCACAATTACAGCTGTCAGTCCAAGAGGATCTAATGTCTGTCTGCTTGAGATGTCATGCATGACAAGCCATGCTGCTGTTCCAGGGATGGCTTGCACCTGTTACCCCTGGGCGTCTGGATATTGGATAAGGCTTTTGCCACCTCCATAGAGCCGTACGTAGGCAAGGCCAAAAAGACTAACCCACCACCCTAGAAAACATAAGTGGTAAGAAACATAAGGGTAATGCTGACCAATGCCAGATGTGTAAACTGCAATATGCATGCTCCTGAGGCACTTCCCAGTATGGAGAACATCGATGTCTGTGCAGTGACAGAAACCTGCTGCAAGCCTACTGACAGCACACCAGCACTACCAGGTTATACCTCATATCATGCGTTATGGCCCCAACACCTGGACCAAAACATCAAAGGAGGGGGAGTATCCATATGCAGCACAGACACCCATATGGCCAGGTAACTGACAATGCACGAAGCAGCGGAGACCACCCATGTGCACCTAACTGTAGTCAAAACTGCTGTACAGTCTGTAGCATGCGACAGACCACACTCTCACACACAGGAACCCCACCCAGACGTCCTGAAGACACTGGACAGTATGAATGTCCCACCAAATACCAAACAAGGTACTCACAAATTACCACATAGGTGGTAAACCATTATGTATGCAAGGAGTAATCAGGGACCTAGGGACACAAGTGGACAGTAACCTGTTATGTGACACTCACAATGCCAATGTGGCTAGGAAGACTGTCTATATTGGACACCGTATCATGAAAGGATTCACATCTACATCAACAGAGGTCATTGTGCCCCTGTACTGTTCTCTTATCAGACCCATAATCTAGTACAATGACTCATATGGGATGTACCTTACCTGACACCTGCAGCGGTTAGAAAGACCTCAAAGGTACCTCACCAAGAGGATAAAGGGTCTCAAATATATGTCATATGCTGCCTGGCTGTAGACACCCCAGCTGAATGCAGTCACAGACTGCCTACACAGAGGCATTGTATGTCTGTTGTACAAGGCCATGTCCAACACAGGAGTAATGGACATGCTCCACCCCAGGAAATCAAAGCCATTGGAGCTGTGAGAGTGACAGATGTCAACCTCAACACATAATGAAATAGGATGTGCTGGAGGGACAGATACATAACCCAGAGGCTCCCCACACCCTGGAACAGGATCCCACTCCATGTTAGGCAGAGCCCCTCACTGACACCCCTCAACAGGAATATTGCCAAGTGGATGGATGATCGTAGATGTACACTGGGGGTCTTCACTGTGTCACGTCCAGACAGAGGCACAGTAAAGTAAATCATAAATGGCCATACTATTCACATAGCAAGGGGCGAAAGACACACACACTCTGGCTAGGCTTACAAATGCCCTAGGGTGGATAGCCTAGTATGAACCTATGAACTTATGAAGATACAAATTGTACAGGACACTAAGGATAATCACAAGGCTTACTCAACTGATGGTAGGAACCATGTTGGGAATTCACAGATATGCTCCGAATCACACAAATATTACAAACAACATACCAAACACACACACATATTGCCAACATACAACCTGACAGGTGCAGTGCAAACCCCCCCCCAGAATGCAAAATATCTATCCCAGCAGACTGCTGGCCCCCTGACATTGCAGATGCTGAGGTAACAGCCATCATCTACAAAGCAAAACACACAGCAGCAAAGGTATGAGATGGTGTCCTGGGCTGAGTCCAACATGGACTCCAAGAAGAATGGAATGCCAAATCACACTACTGCTCAATGTCAGCCTTACCACAGGATATGTACCCAAAGAGCAGTGTACAACAACAGTGGTCCTTCTCAACAAAGGTGTTGCCTGAATGGATACTGCAAACTACCACCCCAGGATCCTGACAAGCTTGGTCTGCACAGCTATGGAAAGGATCAGCATGTACCGCAGACATAAAGCTATCGGGGACCTACTGACACGGACCCTACCCAGTGTGGCTGTCGTAAGTGCAGATCCTGCCCCTAAACATGTTTGACCCATTTGAAACAGTCATTAAGGTCATTGATGAGGGCAATGTGGTCCACACAGCGTAGCTGGACCATGCAAATGCTTCCAGACAATACCCTACGTGTTCAGTATGGATATGTTCACCAGCTTAAATATAAACCCCTATGTCAGTAGAGGGGTTGCAAACCAGACCAAGGACAGAACTGACATGGTCAGACATGCTGCATCCATGTCAGACTACAAACCAGATATAAGTGGCATCCCACAAGGCTTGGTCCTGGGACCTCCCTCGTTCCGTATATATGTCCCATAGGTACAGGCCAACATGGAAGGACTGTGACTGAACATGTATGCAGAGGAGTACAAACTGCCCACCATATCTGACCCCAGCTGACACAAGCAACCCACAAAAGGGCCACATAGAAACAGACAACTGGTGCCATAGCCATGTCAGCAAGCTAATTGCAGAAATGTGTATAGTCAACCACCGTGGATATACAGTAAGTGCCCACCAATTACCACACAGGTGTTAACCCATTACGTACCTAACATGTAATGAGAGACCTGGGGACACAAGGTGATAGATATCCTGCATTGGACAAACATGTGGCTGTAGTGTTCACAGAAACATACCATATACCCACCTAATCATGAAGGTTGTCAGATCTAGATAAGGGGAGGTCACTGTGGCTCTGCAGTCATCCTTCATCAGCATCACAATTGACTACAATAGCCCCTGTGGGATGTACCTCAGCAGACACCTCCATCAACTGTAAAGTCCACAACAGTACCTCACCAGGAGTAGCAAAGAGCTTGAACAGATGCCATGTGTTGCCTGATTAAACAAACTGCAGCTCCACACACTGCCATACTGCCCACCCAGAGGCAAGCTGTGCCTGATGTATGAAGCCATGTCCAAGCTGGAATCAATGAACATGCTGCACCTTGTACAATCTGAATGGCAGTGAGCTATGCACATGAGAGACCTGAACCCCAGCACTGACATACATAGGACAAGCTGTACTGAATGATCCATAACACAGAAGCCACCCCACTCTTGAGTAAACTCCCAGTACAGGTTAGCCAGAGAGTCACCCATCGACACTCCTCAAGAGGAATCTTGATGAGTGGATGGGAGATGGTAGGTTTACCCTGGGTATCACTGTTATGTCACAGGTAGATGGAGGCACAGTATACTAACCATGACATATGTCATGGCAAACTCCAGTTACAATGTGTGTCAAGGACAAACACACTCTCTGACTAGCATCAGAAATGGCCTAGGGCACATCGCTAGTGTTTGCCAATGTCCACCTATGTTGTGGAATACACTACCAATGTTGGACAAGCCTGGTTTAGGTAGTCCATATCTGAACATAATGCAACATGGTCATATGTGCACAACTGGCCCCTACACAGTCTGTTGTGCTCACTATGAAGATTTAAAGCAGTGATAGGACTAAAGCCCAGGATACTGTCCACCACAGTGAAAGTACTGAACCAGTACACTATACGGTACTACAGTGTTAGGTCATTATGAAAGGATGTTGACAACTGTATGCAAAGTATCCCATGCAATCCCTGCAGGCACAGTATAATCCCTGTTGTGGTCAGACACGAAGCAGTTGGCCAGTAAGTACACAACATGACACCCAACACACAACCATAAACGTGAGATATTGTTGAAGTTCACACTCACCCAAATATGTGGTGGACTGCAGAGTTCAACATATGGAAAGCTCACACTGGGCATGCTCGCACACTTTGATAAATGAGGCATATGTCAGACAACATGCCATGGAAAGGCTGAACTGGGCATGCTCACACACTTAGGCCATATCTCCGTTTAGCAGTTGGCCACACATATCTGGTATTTGTACATGTCATTCCAGGAACCAACCACAACACAGCAATCTGCCCAGTGCACACAGTAAATGACTACAGAGACATAAGTGATATAGTGGATCCCCTCATATTCAAACATCTTCCACAGATACACAAGTTGTTCATAGGAACAGGGAATGCTATGGCAATAAAGACCTGCAAACAGTCTAACAGCAACAAATATTGTGCATCTGACAATTAAACATATGGGTGTAGAGGTCAATACTAGGCTGTTTGCCCTAGGGAATGACAGCTTAGCCAGAGTGTGCTTGGCATCTGCATCCCCAGTACAGTAGGCTACTGTGCCACTGTAAAGTAGGTCACATAAGGCAACGTGTGAGGCTAGTGTGCTGTGCCTCTGTCAAGCAGGGACACAGTGGAGATCCCAGGGTTTGAATGTGCTAAGCCACATCCATGTTGTTGGTGTGTGCTGGAAGAGGGTTGCTGAGGACCTCTAACAGTAAGTGGGCATCAATAACAGACTGAGGGGAGCCCTATCTGCATTGTCTGGACAATTTCACTGTCAACACTGTGTTGTGATGATTATGTGGGATTGAAGTGTCGTGCTGGTACTGTTCAGAGATGTCCTCCCTCTGTGGGCTACAGCTCTGCAATGTATTAGCTCACTCTGTCTGTTGGACAGCTCATATATGGCTGGTGTACACCTGACAGGTGTCCTGTTGTGGAGCAGTCATGGGTATATGTGGGATAGCATGATCAATGCAAACCTTACACATGCTCATAGAATGCAATTGTCAAGGATTATGCAGAGTGGCCAGTACAGTCCCCCAGTATGGGTCCTTTGAAGTCGTCCACCCCAGTCTTCACAAGTGTAGAGTCTGCTTGTGCTAAATACAGTTTTTTTGCAGTGACAACCTTGCCCGGGGTGGGGATGGGATATGGATGTCCAGGGAAAGGTGGGTATGGTCAGATATCAACAATGGTGGTCTACCTCTGGTGTGGAACAGTGAGTACCCATGTTGCAGATGGACAGGTGCAATATGTATTCCCCATGTGGCTGTGGTGAGTGGTTCTGCCATAGCACATGGACCCACAAATTGTAGTGGCTGTAGGGTAATGTTGTAGAGGCCTGAGTAGTTCCCACACACAATATGCCTGTACCTGATGTTAACAACTGGAATGGTGTATGTGAACACCTGCATATCCCGGCACTGTTCCCAGGGAAGCAAAGTGTGTGTCCTGGATGTGGGAGTGGTGTTCTGGACTGGTTGTGTTGTGTGTTACAGGTCCTGTGGTCACGAAGCATGGTATAGAACATAACCTGCCAGTGCGATGTGCATATCTGACCCTGAAGTAGGTGGCTGCAAATGCATATATATGCTATCCCCCACCTGACAGGTAGTACTAGATGTACATACCTCTGTAGAAATAAAGATGTCAGCACCCTATAAATACTGCAGGTGCAGAACAGATGCCCAGTAATTCGGATAGCGCGCTCTGCTAATGCGTCTCCCTCAAGTGTCATAATATAGTTAGGTAGGAGTTTGAACCATGCAAATGCTCAGTGTGTGTGTGTGTGTGGGTGAGCGGGGTTGTTGTGTGTGCAAGTCTGTGTGAGGGAAGTGTCCCTTTTGGCAACTGGGAAAACACTCTACAGGATGCACATTCCCCTTTCTAAGCACTGATGATGTCAGCACCCTATAAGTACAGCAGGAGAAGGGAAACCTCCCAGTAATGCGAATAGCGTGCTCTGCTAATGCATCCGTCTCGAGTGTCATAACATAGTTAGGTAGGGGTTTGAATCCTGCAAATGCCCAGTGTGTGTGGAGGGGGTTAGTGTGTGTGCAAGTCTGTGTGAGGGAAATGTCCCTTTTGGCAACTGGGAAAACACTCTACAGGATGCACATTCCCCTTTCTAAGCACTGATGATGTCAGCACCCTATAAGTACAGCAGGAGAAGGGAAACCTCCCAGTAATGCGAATAGCGCACTCTGCTAATGCGTCTGTCTCGAGTGTCATAACATAGTTAGGTAGGGGTTTGAATCCTGCAAATGGCAAGTGTGTGGATAAGGGGAGTGTGTGTGCTGGCAAGTCTGTATGAAAGATATGTGCATTTTGGCAATTAGGAGAACACACTACATGATGAACATTACCCTTTCCAAACACTGATGATGTCAGCACCCTATAAGTACAGCTGGAGAAGGGAAACCTCCCAGTAATCCAAATAGCGCACTCTGTTAATGCATCTCTCTCAAGTGTCATAACATAGTTAGGTAGGGGTTTGAATCCTGCAAATGGCAAGTGTGTGTGTTTGGATGAGGGGAGTTTGTGTGTGTGCAATTCTGTATGAAAGACATGTGCTTTTTGGCAATCAGGAGAACACACTACATGATGCACATTACCCTTTCCAAACACTGATGATGTCAGCACCCTATAAGTACAGCTGGAGAAGGGAAACCTCCCAGTAATCCGAATAGCGCACTCTGCTAATGCGTCTCTCAAGTGTCATAACATAGTTAGGTAGGGGTTTGAAACCTGCAAATGGCAAGTGTGTGTGTTTGGATGAGGGGAGTTTGTGTGTGTGCAATTCTGTATGAAAGACATGTGCTTTTTGGCAATCAGGAGAACACACTACATGATGCACATTACCCTTTCCAAACACTGATGATGTCAGCACCCTATAAGTACAGCCGGAGAAGAGGAACCTCCTAGTAATCCGAATAGTGCGCTAATGCGTCTCTCTCACGTGTCGTGACATAGTTAGGTAGGGGTATGAATCCTGCAAATGGCAAGTGTGTGTGTGGGGGGGTAGTAGGGTGTGTGTAATTGCAAGTGTGAGAGAACAGTTCCTTTTGGCAACTACTACAATACACCAGATGCTGCATATTCCCCAGTAAACACAGGTGATGTCACCACACTATCAGTACAGCCAAACAGGGCTAATTGCCCAGTAATGCCAATAGTGCGCTCCGCTACTGGGTCTATTACCACTGTCAGAGCACAGATAGGTATGTTTTGGAAACCCACAACTGCCACGTGTGGTTGTGTCACACAATATGACCATGTGTGGGTTGTTGTTCATAACAATGCATGACATTGCTTAAACCAGCAATGGCAATGCACACATGATGTATGTGTGTGACACATACACATATATACCTGTGACCTTCAGTAGTTACCATGTCTGACACGTGCCTCAAGTGGATAAATGGTATTTGCAATGCATAACATTATGACTGTGTCTTACTGTGCAGGGGCCGCATGCGGTATGTGTATATACAGTGTGAGTTGTATATGGTATAATCCCAACAGCAGGGGATACACATCTGGTCTGGGCCATATAGTCTACATGTAGTCGATGAACAGGTGCTGCATGTTCCCACCTGTTGTGGGAGTGGTAACATGTTGTTCCACTGCAATTCAGTGACTACATGCTGGGAACCTTTCAGCTAGTGTGTTGTAGCTACAGTAATGCTCACACACAATGTTTGGCTGGATGCAGTCCAGCCATATAAAGACATTTCTAGAGACTGTCATATTGCCAGTGTTGTTAGGGAGGACAGGTGGGTTTCCTGTGTATGGGAGGGTTGTGTGTGCCAGGCTATGAACCAGAAGGCAGTCCAACACACTGTTAGCTGCTCATGGATAGGCCCTGATGCTTTGTGCTGTGCCAACAACCTGGAGGTGTGTGTATCTGTGGTGCCTTGAGATACCACCCCCTGTCCATGTGTGTTACATGTGTAGGGGACGACAGGCATGGTATGAGGTATAACCTGGCAGTGATGGGTTGCACCTGTGAGCCGTGAATCAGGAATCTGGTACTGCACAGATATTGCAGTTTACCATGCTGAGGACAGTGTCCAGTGCATGCATCTTGCGGTGTACACTGCTGGTGTTGTGTAGCATCACTGTTAGTGTCCTATCCCGTGTGATACCCGCGGAGGTGGCTATGTAATCCGTGTCCTGCA
Organism: Protopterus annectens; assembly: GCF_019279795.1. Lineage (NCBI taxonomy): Eukaryota > Metazoa > Chordata > Ceratodontiformes > Protopteridae > Protopterus > Protopterus annectens. The sequence continues at coordinate 426,786,647 of NC_056730.1, forward strand.
GCAAAAGGCACTATGTGTGTATCAAGGGGCTTCACCAATATACAATGGCCCATGGGTGTCACGTGCAAGCTGCCCCTCGCAAATCATTGTGGCTTCCCTAGCATGTAAGCACACGTTGACAGCCATTGGATACCCTATGAATGACATTGGAGATTGAGCAGAATGTAGACATAGAACACCCTTCCTACATATTGTGGTAGCATACCTGGTGAGGGTATGATGGCAACCAAGGTCAGGCTCATACTGGCCCATGCCACATGCTGAGAGCCCTTCTATGTTCCCTATCATGTAGTCCAGGGAGGTATGTCTCAGGTCATCCATAGTGGCATGGACAATGACTGAGTCATATGTGTCCATGCCTCTGACTGACCTGTATGCATGTGTTTTGTGGTGGACCATAGTGCCCACGGGCATATCACTGTGACCTTCACCATGTACAGCCTGTTGAGCGGGACCCCACTGCAGCGGCCAAGAGAGGTACCTGACACATCTGTAGCAGGTGTGTTGTGTAGCCCTACAGGCTGTGAGTGTGTGGCACACGGGATGTGTGTGCCATGTGTGGCATGTGCTCTGTTCCGACTTAACGTATGCCTGTGTGCCAGCTGTGGAGGTGTGTGATGCTCAGGCAGGATGCTATTCTGAGTCTCCAAGTATGCCCCAGTGTGTTCGGATTGCTGTCAGTGCGGGTCTATGTCAGACTGGTATTGTAGTCACTGTAGTATGTCATGCCACCTGACAGGGTATGGCAGTACTGGGTTCAGAGTGCTCAGTCCCCAGATTGGCTATGTGGTGGCATCTCACACATGTGTTGTACATTCCTGGCCAGGGAGAGGGTTGACTGCATACATGTGGCAGCTGTGACATTGCCACATGACTCACATAAACCACAACTGGACCATAGAGGTGATTCACAGGTTACCTTTGCACATGCTACCATAGTAGTGTGATTGCCATGGTGATTACCAACACATAGGGCCAATGGGGAACAACATACTGAAGGTGAGTATGTGTGGGTGTACTGCTACTGATTTCATAGCACTGGCATATATGACTGCACACGTGGGTAAATGCCAGGTAAGTCATATGCAATGTGTCACAGGCAACGTACATGCGAACAGGACAGACAGTGACGTTCTGTCAGGTGGAAAATTGACATACGTGTAGTACGCTATGCAGATGTCACTAGGAATCCACAGAAGCTCTGTAACTCTGCATTGCAGGTGGAATCAGTGTTCCAGGGAACCCCAAGCAAACATGCATGCAAACAAAGCTACAGTAAGCAGGGCTGGAAGTAGTCCATTGTACAACAAAGAAGGGGTAACACTTCCAGTAGGTAACAGTGCAAATATGCAGGCACTATCAACATGTACCCAGGAATGCACAGCTCAGATGTCCATGGTAGAACTGATATTATGTCATATTTAATTGTAATTTGTATTAAATTGGTACTGCACACATATCAACATGCACAAACATCCACATTGCATAGTCGCTGGCCAACATGCCACCATTACTGTACATGTCCATCATTGCGTATCACTACTTGCATTAGCTTCTCCCCTGTGCTACCTATGTATGTGGCTATCTGTTGACATCCTTACCACCGGTATGCAATAATGTGCAGCTGTTACACTATGGTACTTACTATGGGTGTAGATAACAATTCAGGACAGTCATACAGTTACTGCATCAGGCATGCTGGGATATACACACAGTCATATCAGCACACTGTACTGTTACCAACATGATACTAGTAATACACTTCTATGTAGTCACCCTGTGCATCAGCAACGTGTTTACCTGTTCCTGCACTGATGTTGGAGATTGCAGGAGGTGGCACAGTTTCATCATATGCACAGGGTGTGAATTAGGTATGCCTGAGTCTGCCACTGATACCACCAATTGACATGTATGTGTATGTGTGTTGGTGAGGGACAGCAGTACAGGGTGGGGCACTGTTGGTGCAGTGTGTGCGTGTATGTGGTAGCCCTAGGTGTTAACATTTTGCATGTGTGTATGCATGCACACAGTTCCACCTCATGGCTGCCATATACTGGAGTTTGTGGACAGCCACAGACTGCACCTGGCAGGTCATACAGATCAGTGTCTGTGGGCATGGACACGGTACCTGTGCCTGGCAGGGGTGCTACGGACCATATCTTGTACTAAGCCAGACTGGGTACTGTCATCAGAAGCGGGAGTGTGTTGACTGGACACAGGTCCCTGTTGGGACTGTCCAGAGCCATGTGCACGTGGTCTCCTGGGGCGGTCTGATGACAGCACAGACCCAGCATTGCTGGGGCTGCTGCTGGCACTATGGGGGCATCCGCGGGCCTGTTGTCATCCGCGCCGACTGCCAGCTGCTGCTGTTGCTGGCATATGCCCACGATGACGCCGCAACCGTCCACCATTGCCCTGGCTCATGGACATGTGGTTGTGGAACTGCTGTAATATGTCCCCACAACGCCTGTCTATGACATCAGTGAAATTACGGATAGCATCCGCGATGTCACGCATACTGTCAGTCATGGATGTGACATGCTCTCAGCTCCCTCAGACCCTGTCTGGTGTACCTTTCCATACGCGACTGTGCCTGCATGACAGCCTGAAACATAGCTGAGGTTGACAGACCTCTTTGGGCACGTCTGCCAGAGGCAGTACGCCCACGGATGCTCCCACGAGAACCCATGGGCAACTGTCTGTGTGGTACCATCTCAGGACCCTGCCCATGGCTGCTGTGTGGGGAAGCATGTGCCACAGATACCACATTACCCTGGTCAATGCCCACTGTATCCTGTCCATCACCTAGGGACAATGGTGACATAGGATGTACTGGCAGGATGACTGTGCGCAATGATGGGGTTGACAGCTGTGTACTGTCAATTGGCTGACCAATGACGGACCCTGACACACCTTCCTGTGCCATTACACAGATATCATCATTATCAGTACCTGTGGCACCAGATTCAGGTTCCCTGCTGCAGGACACCAGAGCAGCACCAGAACCTGTGGGAGGAAGACAGGAAACACAGTTTACAATGTCTACACAATGTTACCAGAGATGCACTAATGCACACATGCACACATGGGCACATGCACACATGCACACATGCACATGTGGACACAGGCACACATGCACACATGCACACGTGGACACAGGCACACATGCACACATGCACACGTGGCACGTGTACACATGGACACATGCACACATGCACACGTGGACACAGGCACACATGCACACATGCACACGTGGACACAGGCACACATGCACATGTGGACACAGGCACACATGCACACCCTGCAGTATACACACAGAGCACTACTGAGTTACACTATTATTACTAGCACTATCAGGACTATTATAGGTATTGTTAAAACACACTCACCAGCATGGATGGGCTGCCTTGCTGTAACACCGGGGGGACCTGCAGAAGTGAGGGGATTAATGTCAGTGGGCACAACTGTGCCATTGATACTGCATATGATACAGTTCAGTAGTACACCAGTTGCCTTTCACATGTCAGCTGCTGATATTGGCAATATCACACCTGCACAATTACATACTATGTTGACAGCTACATACCAAGGACACACCTTACACATGCATAAACTAACAGTGTACAGAACAGTCAAGTGTACATATGGCATATTACCTGCACGCTCCATGTCGTGTTGCTGTGTGGATCCAGCCTCCATCATAATGCAGGTGTGTTGCTGTTGATGTTCCTGGGCTGGAGCCACAACACTTAGGAGTAGCCCCTCCAGTCTGGTGAGGGGGGGATGTGTGGCCACCCCACCTCCTGTGGTGACCTGTTGCCTGTGGATATCCGACGCACGCTGATGGACATTTCTGATTAAATCACTGCAGTGATGTCGTACCTGCTCATATGTCCTATTATGCATGCCAATGTCATTTACCCTACGGACAAGGTCTTGCCACAGTGCAGCCCTCTCCTGCTGATTCTGGCTGGTGCAGGAAAACAGTATGTCATAATCCTGCACCAGGCTCTGGTGTATCTCTTCATCTTCTGCAGCAGAGTAGGCAGGATTTCGCTGATGCGCCATGTCCCTGAAAGAGAACACAAACAGGATATCAGCAAACTATGTCAGCAATATATGGCACACATACTATACATGATACTCAACTGTAGTGATATACTACTACTCCCATATGTAGCACGTGTGTGTCTCTTGGTGGATACACATGTACATGGCCAGATATCAGTGCTCAGCCAACACCTGTGCAACAATACCTGCCACATTCCATACAACATAGTAGCAAGCCCCATCGGTCAGCACACTGAGACAGGTCCAATGCACAACCTCACTCTGGGGGTCATACCAAGGTACTGTATGTGGAACGCCATCTACTAGTGTGATCTGGACACAAATTACTCAGCCTGGATATACATATCTCACCACCACCACCAGCACAGTAGACTACTTTGATATATATGTGAATAGACAGATTTTCACTTGTTAGGACTGACATGGTATCCATGCAGCCCACTGGGCCAGTGGAAGCCACAACCCACAATGCTGACCCCTTTGTGAATGCTTCCCACGGACATCCCAAAGAATGCATGGAACATGCACACACATTTCTAACCCAGACCCTATGCACAAAGGTTAAGCATCCTGTCTGGTGGACCCCAGCCAAAGGCAAATTGTATAACGATAGAAGGAGGCTACTGCAGGACAGAGCAGATTCACATAAAGGGAAGGCATCTGTGGTCAGCACTGGTAATAAGCTACAGTCTCTCATAACAACATCCACTGTGAACTCTGAGAGGGAAATGGCCACGGACACTATAGATAACCACAAGGCCTTCTTCAGTTATGTTAGACATATGGACCAAAAGCCTCAGATATGCTCTGAGTTACTACACACCTACTTAACATTCACTGAACCCACAGATATTGGCAACATTCTGGCAGACAGGTTCAGTGCAAGTATCCCCCCTCCCTCTCCCCCACACTTAGAAATACTTATCACAGCTGAATGTAACCTCCCTATCATCTCAGATGTCCAGGTGAGGGCCGCCCTCAGCAAAGCAGAACACACAGCATCAATGTGACCTGATGGTATCCCTGGATGTGTGCTACGTGAACTCCAAGAGGAGATACAACCGCATATAAGACTGATATTTAACCTTGGCCATACTACAGGATATGTACCTGAACACTGGCATACAGCAACAGTGGTCCCACTCCACTAAGGAGGCACCTCTACTGACCCTGGGAACTACCGCACATAAGCTTAACCAGCCTGGTCTGCAAAGCTATGGAATGATTCATTATGGGACGCATATACAGCGATATTGGGTACCTGCAGACACTTGATCCCACCCAGTTTGCCTTTGTGATGGGCTGATCCTGCCTTTTGAACCTGGTTGACCTTTTCAAAACAGTCACTACAGCCATTGATGAGGGCAAAGCAGTCCATACAGCCTACCTGGACTTGCCTAAGGCCTTCAACACAGTACTCCACTCAGGCATCATAGACAAGCTCATCAGCTTACATGTTACTACATATGTCACATGATGGGTTGCACACTGGTTGAACTACAGAATCCATAATATCAATATTGCGGGAGCCATGTCAGACTCAAAGCCAGTCACATGTGGTATCCCACAGGGCTCTGTCCTAGGACCCCTCTTGTTTGGCATTTACTTCTCAGATGTGAAAGCAAACATGTGCGGGTTGTGGATGACAAAGTTCCCAGATGACTGCGAACTAAGCGCCATAGTCGTTACACCAGCTGACACACACATCCTACAGACAGGCCTCACTGAAACGGACAACTGGTGCCAGAATCATGGCCTAACACTGAATGACATGTAATGTATAGTCATCCCCTTTGGGTGAAACTACGTGCACACAACTTATCACATGGACATACCTATAGATACAGACCAATGACACATATGGAGGGTTCACAGTATGTAGACTATTAACTTGTTACTTTACATTACCTGTGTTTGTCGCAGCTGGTTGTGTTACCATTACTATAGCTTCCTGCTGCTGCTAGCCCAGCTTGATACTGACACTGATGACAGCTTCAACTTAGTTTGTCTTACGTGTGTTTTTGTTTGTGTTCTTATTTTCTTTTTTTCTTTCTCTCTCTCTCTCTGCCTCCAGATGGTGCAATGAAAGTATTGCATGTGTGGAGTGGGAGTACAGGATGCTTTTGTAGGTATCTGCATAAGTCCATGTGATGGCCTCTGCACCAATTGTAAGCCAGCATTTGCTAATTGCATGCAGCCAGTTGTGTACTGATTGCAGTTCTCACTGTGATTTCAGGACAGTGCTATAAAAGGGTATGTGAGATAGGCGTTGCACTTTCAGATTGTAAGGGCGGGGACCATGCTGGTATGCTGTGGACACTGTTCTGTGAGTGTAAAGGTTAGTATCTCTCTCATGATTCAGGCTGTGTTGTAGATTCACATTTCTCCATTCATCTCTCCTGTTTCCTGTACTAAGTGTGTATGTACACTGACACCTACAACTATATATATATATATATATATATATATATATATATATATATATATATATATATTAATATACATACATTTATATATGTATAATAACTGACATTATTACCTACTAGCTACCAACTAGCATGGCTGTTTCTGTTCACACACTACTATTATAGAAATCCACTAGATTTGACAGTAAATATACATGACATGCTTTGTGTACTACACATCCTATATTCCCTTTACATTCATTCCTACTATTACATGATATATTTATTTTAGCACAATGTTCTTGTATAACAGTCATGGCTTAGTGGTAAGTCATGCAGACTACTGTTTCCAAGGTCCTGGGTTCTGGACTGACAGTGGGATTTTATTTTGCTTTTGAACTGACTACAGGACCTGTCAATCAGAGTGACTAAGGCACTTTTAAGCAGTTGTAACCGGTTAGCGCTGGTTTGCGTGGAGCTCGCATGCGCACTGGCTCAGCTCACAAGACACCCGCTTACAACCACTTAACAGTGCTTACTCTGGCACACACCCGCGCTATTTTCTTTGAAAGAAATGAAAATGGGGAGACAGGAAAGTGGTGAAAAAGGGGTCACAAAGAGGGTAAGACAGTAGGGAAACAAGCTTGGGTTTGCAGGAGGGATGTAGGTAAGGCCCATAGCTGCCCATTTCTTCATCAGCAACAGCTGTGCATATGTTTGTAATTTGGTGTGACATTTGAAACCTTCCACCCCTGAGAGAGGTGTCAGGACAACAATAATACTTGTTGTACAGCCAATTGTAATTGATAGTTTCCATGTCCAGCAGACATGTGTGTGGAATGGGCAGCTATGTATGGGGCATAATTTTTTTGTGGGTACAGAGTGCCCTTTTTTTTTTTTTTCAGGTGAGAGTGGTATGTCAGGTAAAGGAAGTCGGTATAGCTGGGGAGGTAGGTTGGGTAGGTCAACAGACAAGACAAACAAGACGCATACAGGGGCGGTGTATGACACGTGTGGGGGGGTTACACAATTGACGGGGACGGATGTTTGGATATCCAGAGCCCATGAGCCCACAGATGGCAACAGTGGAACTGATATCCCCACCCATGGGCAGTTGCCACTGTTCCTTCACTGCCCAGGACGGGGCTGTGCTGGGGGCTGTGTAGGCCGGGCAACAGGCATGCCCGTAAGTTGTGCCACCTGTGCCTCATGCTGGCCTAGGGGCCCAAGAACAGAGTCCCAGATCTCCCTACGCACCACAGTCCGGACGCTACGGAGGGTGAGTGGTGGTTCTCCTCCGGCCACACTTGCAGAGGGGGGACAGGCCCCATCCCCTGCAGCGCTTCCACCCGCAGGTGGCACAGGGCCACCGGAGGAGGGTCCAGACTCAGCACTAGTGCCAGGTGCACTCGCCAGCTGAGGTGGGAGAGGTGGGTCCGCTGGAACCCGCCTTCCCTGTCGTCCTATGTTTTGCATTATGTCATGACAGTTTGGGTTAGTAACATACAATACCATTCGCAATTAGTTGTAACAGCATGCATTAGTATTCCCATTAACCAAACACCCAGATATTCACACCATTGAACAGCGAGCATAACACATGCATAATTTGAACAGCAATACACAGTCCAACAACATGCAGGGTTGATTGATGGCAACAGGCCATCAGGTTTGGATGTATGAACAGGGCAGATGCATCAACGTACATGCAAATATGTATGACCCAACAGGACAAATGTCCAGGGGTGTTAATTGTGATTGCACATACCAATTTCACGTGGAATGGATTATATGTGGTTATAGGGTGGGGTGAAGAAAATATAATTAACACCTTCAAATACCAATACATATGCTGTACATTTCTAATAGCTGCAGATATATACACACTACTGTTCTACCTACAGTTTTCTATGTGATAAATACTTCAAGTTGGTGATAGGACTGTTACTGCTACATCAATATACATTTTATTGTTATTCATACACGTTCATATCTGGCTTTGTTCAGCTACATCATCCTGCTACATTTGCTTTATATAGCTATAGACAACTGTGGATGTTTGGTATTTCAGACAATCATACTATCTGCATATTGCAGACTGAGAGCAACATATCCAGATTTTGGGATACACATTCCAGCTGCAGCAACACTTTGAACACATTTCGCAGTTTGGTTCTGCTTGTCACATTCATTTCATTCTGTACTGACTGCAGTATACCTTATTCAGGGGTATTACTACTTTATTGGTGGATTCATAACTCTTTCTCACACTCTCTCACTTGTTTTAATTTTACTATTCAGGATGGTACTTACTTCTAGGCTTTATTGACATGTTTTACCTGTAGTTATTACAATCCTTTCCAGCAGTCTCACTTCTGTCATGTTTCAGTATTTCAACAGGGATATATTTCACACATGTGATTTGCTCATCTTCTGCAGCTGTACTTTTCAGCCTGCTGCAGGTTGTGTACTATTATATTACAGGTGGGGCATCTTTATTTCAGACTTTATTTCAGACATTTTCATTTTTCTGTTTGGATTACAGACTGCAACACACTTTTGTAATCAAGCAATACTTGCAAACACTCTTACACTGTTACTTGCACATTTTATTACTTAGTGACTACACTGCACTCTTTTGCTAACTGTCATACTTTTATATTTCTTTACAGTTACTGGGAGAGGATTACTGACCTGCCTGGTGGCGCAACCGCACCAGCCTATCGCCATAGGCTCTGCGGTTCGCAGAATGGACACCTACAGATGTAATATAAATGAAATAATATTGGAATACACATCTCCATAATATCAGCTAGTTTAATTTCTTACATACATAATTAAATGTAACTTACTCAGTAGTGGGGCGTTGGGCATTTGCCGGGCCTCCTGGATCCAAAGGTTCAATTGGTCCTGCTTACGTCTCTTCAGGTCCGCATGGTGGTGACGGACCTGCTCACCAGTCCTTGGAATCCCTGTGGCACTGGTGAGATCATGAGCCAACCGGTCCCACGCCTCAGCCCTATATGCTCCCCACAGGACCTGGCCCTGCATGAGTTGGGCCTCATGATTGTGGACTAGGAGCCAGACCATATATCTGGACTCCTCAATGCCCCACCTCTGTGCTCGAAAGCAACTACCTTCACCTACTCCTGACATTCTGGCTGCAAGTTAGTTCTACAATCGTTTATGCTGTGTATTCCCGCCTATGGGGCTTATATATGCCGCTTTTCCCGCACTTATCTGTGATTGGCCATTTTGGAATTGTATCAGCTTCACAAAACCTGCTTTGTCATGCTCCACTTTCTATTCATTCCTATATATTTGCTATTACTGCATTTCTAAGTACAGCTGTCATGGCTTAGTGGTTCAGTACCTTGACTATGGTGCATGGTATCCTGGGTTCGAACCTGGCCACTGCTTTTTAAATTTTATGACTGTCTAGACAGGCTAGGGGTGTGTCTGTGTAAAGGCAGTTTTGTTACAGCTTGCTCAACGCGTTGCCCGTTGGTTAGCTTGTTGGCGTTGCGCAGCTCCACAAATGGGTTACGCTGGTTTACGCTTCATTTGGCTGTCAGCACGCATATTACGCTCAGCTCAGCTAGGGGCACACAGTTTCAGCATGTTAAACCACTGCTCACCTTCGGGCACTCATTTTACATCTGTTAAACCACTGCTCACCCACGGGCAGATGCACTCACCTTGTTAAACTGTAGCTCAGCTATAGGCACATCTGGCATTTTTTATTATTTTGTTATCTCACATTTCTTCAAAATAAATGGCCTATTTCATTACAATTTACATAAAATATAATTTTATATGTGTACATATATGTCAGGGACTTGTTTCGTGCTTATTTCACTAAAAAAAAATTGATGTTGTGGGGGCTCGAACCATGACTGCCTGCTCTTCAGCCGACATCTCTACCGCTACGCTATTGCTTTTTGGCTTACTTTGCATAGTTAGTTCTTATATGCTTTTCCACTTACTGCTAACTGTGGCTGAGCTACGGGCACGCCCGCGCAAACGAGCGCACTCACGGGCAAACATCTTTACAGTTAAAAAAATATATAACATGTTCATTTATATAATTTTATGTTCATAGTCTGTGGGGGCATGTGTTGTGTTGTGTTTATTCACATTTCCATGTACTCTGTCGTGGGTGTTTACTTTGGGCACTTTTACTCTTCTGGGGGCGTGTCCGCTTGCAGGGCTCGGCCTACGGACACGCCCCCTACTGTCTTCCACGGACCGTGTTAGCCTTAGGTGTGATTCAGCATGCCCTCATGCATATGCATGACATGCTGACGTCACACCGTTTAACTGCAGCCTCCGTGTAAGCCTTGTATCTCTTACACGGAGGCTTTGTGAATCCTGCCCTATATTTTTTATTTATTTCCACTATAACCAATCCTAACATACCATTTTATCAGTACAAGTATCAATCATTTTTGGTATATTCAAAGATTTTATTTTCAAACTATAAAAGTGCCTCTTTTTTATCTAAAGTGAGAGCCAACTAAAATGTAATATTTTTTAAAAGCATTTTATTTACATCATTGGACAACAGATGTGCTTCTTGCAAAAAACAATATCAGCATTGTGAAACTTCAGATATTTAAACAAACTCCCTCTCTTTAAACTCTTTAAAGGTTTATTTAAACCATTAATATTCAATGAAATACATTTATAATCTGAAATTCATAAAATACAGTACTTTATACATTAATAAAAACAAACAAGAACTTATTATTGGTACTTCTTGACATGGACGAAAACCTTACAGTTAAAACTGAGTAACTTATAAGATCATAGGATCACAGGAGGTTACTAGCTTATTGGCCCTAAGGCTTCTACAAGCCTAGCCATGTTTACTTTTGTTCCCTTATGGACCAAGATATATAGTCTATGTTTGGGTGCAAATTTAAGATCAGCACCAGCTACCCCTGTCTAAGAGGGACATAGGTGAAACCCCTGGTGTAAATTTATGGTTTCTCATCCAATTGTCCAGGTTATGCTTAAATAGGGTCACTGAGGAGCCCTGTTTTTCATGAATTGGGAGTTTGTTCCAGATGAGTGGCAACCTCTGAGAGACATGTCTGTCTCTCTAGCATGTCCTGTTAATATTGCAGGCTAGGTTAAGATACCTGGAGTGAGTGAATCTTATCTCATTGGATTTGCAGATATGCAGCAGCTTCATCAAGGAAGGGTCTGAGACTGCTCTGTAGTCCAGGCACAAGTTACCTCTAAGCAGTCTACACAATACTGAGTAAAGTGATAGGGCCTTCCGTCTGTGTAGATCATGTGTTGTAGGCCCTGAATTGTCTTGGTGAGAAACCTCTGAGGTCTCTTCAGTTGCTGCAGATGTCTGGCGAGGTACATACAGAAGGGAGAGTGTACTCTATTATTAGTCTGATGAGAACCAAATACAGGGGAGTTGTAACTTCCTTAGCTTTGGATGCTATACCCTTGCTTATAAGGTGTGCAACCTCCTTAGCTTTGGATGCTATACCCTTGCTTATAAGGTGTGTACTGTGGACACCTGCTGATCAAAATTAAGACTGCTATCAACTTGCATTCCTAAATCTCTCACCACTGGGTTTGAACTTAGGGAGATATTATTAATGTTGTAATTAGCAGGGGGGTTTCTTTGTGGAAGGGGATGATAAACTAAACTCAAAAAATGCATTAAGTCCATGGCTTTGACACTAGTCTTTTGTCTGTGTAAGCCCATTTTGTAGTATGCTGACATCTTTGGGGGATTCAATGATTGCTTCCAGTTTCCAGTCATCAGCAAACTAGGTATTCCATAGGCCATCTATTTTGCATGAACTTCTGAAAAATAGATACCAAACAGTAGGGGCTTAGCACAGATCCCTTTGAAATACCACTAGTAACAGGTGTGCTAGTAGACTTGACATCCCCAATTTTGACTGTAAGTGTTCTATTTGTGAACCAGTTAGCAACCCGTCTAGTGAGGTAAAGGTTAATCCCCAGCTGGATGAGTTGCTCAATGATGCCTGACTGAGGGATTGTGTCAAAGCCCTTGGCTAGGTTGAGACAGGCAGTGTGAACTGTTTTGCCTTCATCCACAGCCTTGGTGATAATCTCAAATAAGTCCACCAGGTTTAGCAGGCAAGATCTGTCTTTAATGAAGCCAAACTGGGTTGGATCTAGAGTTTGAAGATCACCTATATCCTTGTTGATACGATCCATGATGATTCTTTCCATGGCCTTGCAGACAAGGCTGGTTAGGCTTAAGGGTCTATAGTTTCCATGGTCAGTTGAGGGACCTCCTTTGTGCAAAGGGATCATGGTTGCTGTTTTCCACTCAGCTGGGACAAAGCCATTGCTTAAACTGAGATTGAAGAGTGTGCTCAGCAGTTCTGCTAACTCCTGTTTTAGACCATTTAATAGCCAGCTTGGGATGTTGTCCGGTCCCATAGAGGCTGTGTTTTTGGCCTTGGAGAGTGCAGCTATGACCTGCTGCCTGGAGATACAAGGCAGAGGACTGGTGACAGGTATGTTATGGGGTAAGATTGATGGGGACGGGGTGAAATTTTTGCCAAACCTGTCCGCTAGCAGGTTGGTATGTCCTCAGGTTCAGTACAAATGGTACCATCCATGCTAGTTCAGCACAAAGCTGGGCCTTCCCTTTTAGATTTCAGATGTAGCTGAAGAATGCTTTGTGATTTACTTTAGCTAGGGATGCTAATTTAGTTTCATAATTAGCTTTAGAAGACTTTACAAGATGTTTAATCTGCTTGTTTATGCTTTGAAGGGAGTTCTTCCTTTACTGGGACCATTCACTCTTGTTTTTTAACAGCAGTTTCTTTCTCTTACTGTATAATCTATTTATTCTGGATGTCCACCAGAGTAGCTTATTTTTTCATGAGGATCTTATTTGATCCTTTCCGGCATGTCTGAGTCTATACATTTATATGGGTGCTTATACAGGACATTTGTGTACACCTCAGTATATGGGTCATTGCTGTCAGTGTTGGCAGGGGGTCTGAAACTATTGATGCCATCACTCCATAGGCTATAGTTTGCTTTGCAGACATTTTCTAACCTTTTTGCTCCTGAGTATGGGTCAGGTACAAATGTCACTTCAAATGAGACTGGTTTATGATTGAACTTTACACCCCACACATGGGGTGGTACAGTGATCCCCATATTGGTGAGCACCCCTTGTGAGAGTACTGTTCCCAAGCATTTGTGTTAACAAAGTCCAGGAACCTTTGGGTGAGCACATTTGTGCTCATATATGTTACCCAATTGATGGAAGAAAAGTTAAAGTCATCCATGACCAGGGTATTTTGCTGTACTGAGAGTGAGTCAAGTAGGGCCAGGTAGGCTGTGTAGTTTTCATGGTTCATGGTTCATGGTGGGGGGACCTATAGCTAACAATAACATGGAAGGGGGTTCTTTCCTATCGTTAGTTGGACTTGGAGTAACTCTAGGGAGTTGTACTGTTTAACCAGTCTAGAGGTGTATATGTCTTTAATTAAGTGGATACTCCTCTTCCCTTGTTTTTAATATGTTTGTTGTGTGGTCTGAACGTGTGAAAAGCATTTTAGCCTTCCATGGCCAGGGTAATCTCCAAGGCCTTGAACTTGACCTAAGAACAATAATACCCCCTATCATGAAATAACAGATTGTTAGTTTGATGATGTAATCATACAAAATACTCTCTAACCACTCTGTGAAACTAACTAGACTTAACCTATTGCTACTACTTCTCAATAAAATGCTAATACATATCTATAAAATAAATATCCAAGCACATTCATTTTTAATTATTTTCAATGATATTTTCTTTTGCTAATATACATATAACATCTATAAATATGCTTATGACTGTAATATTATACTTATTATACAATATTAATCAGTACTATAATGACAAAATGCAAATATTAGTGAAAAGACATACTGTAGTTAAGACCACATTAGATCACCCTGTGTTATTCATTTGAGGTAATTATAACCCCACCACACTGTTTTATTTATTTATTTTTTTTGTTACAGGAAGAAAAAAACAAACAAACAGCCACAAGGCAGGGACACAAAGCATGGCTGGCAATGGCAGTTGCCAACATTAATATTGACAGAACGTTGTCGATCTTTTTGCGTTGAACTTATGACCTACTTAATATATATGAGTCGAGGATATGTGTCAAGGAAATCACTGTTTGCGGTTGTGATTTTCATGCATTTGATAGTAAACCAGATTTAACCTATTGCTACTACTTTTCAATAAAATGTTAATATATATCGCACTCATTTTTAATTACATTCAAAGATATTTTCTTTTGCTAATATACATATAACATCTATAGAAGTGTGGGAGGTTGGCATAATGGTTAAGGTACTTACCTTACACACGTGAGGTGCATGATTTGATCCTCACATTGGGTAATTGGCTATGCTTAAAATGGCCTACAAGATCAGTTAGCTTAGTACTAGTCTATAAACCTATGAACCTAAATATTTATGCTTATGACTGCAATACTATCCTTATTATACAATATTAAATAGCACTATAATGACAAAATACCAAACATTAGTGAAAATACATACTGTAGTTAAGACCATATTAGATCACCCTGCATTATTCATTTGAGGTAAGTATAACCCCACCACACTGTTTTTTTTTTTTTTTTTTTGTTACAGGAAGGAAAAAAAGCAGACACAATGCCTAATAATAAAAACAACCTCACCCTTAAAAATGTTTCTCAGTATGTTAATCTTATATATTAATAATATATACATAAACTTTAAGCCAGCTATACTCTGTGGCATATCGTCTACTCAGAGGCAATCTCTGCTTAACATATAAGGCTATGTCAAACCCTGAGCTGTTGGACATGCTCCACTTAAAGAAATCCCAATCCCTCAGAGCCACGTACACCAAGGATCTAAACCTTGTCATCACAATGAACAAAACATGCTGGAGAGATAGGTTCCTGACCCAGAGACTCCCCATACTCTGGAACAGACTGCCCATACATGTCAAGCAGAGTGCCTCATTGGCCCTCTTCAAAAGGAACCTTGATGATTGGATGGGAGATAGGAAATTCACCCCGGGGATCATGTCAGTCACCCTGCTAGACAGGGGTCCAGAGAAGTAAATATTGTGGGAAGAAATATCCAGGGAATTGTTATGGCTAGGCTTGTATAGGCCCTAGGGCCGATAGCCTATTACCAACCTATGAACCTATGAACCTATAAGCACAGAACAATAAACCAGTCTTGTAATGTAACATAATACTCATCTTAACAACAAATACTTATTCATAACACATTTGATAAGTTCAGAGGGTAATATCTCTAAGGCCTATTAACTCAGATGTTTGAGACAAAGATAAAAGTATGTCAGATAATGTCAAATTTAAGATCAGAGCAACTCATATATGTGGAATGAAGGTAACTGATGTGACAGCATAAGATAGTCTTCTGTGAGGGAGGTCAGACCTAAGATAACATGTATAAAATATTCATTATCTAAACAATATTTATGCATTTTAAAATATCATTCTACTAGAATCAATAACATTAGTTGTATTGCCTATTAGTGCTAACTTGTACAAATATAGATAATGCTACATCTTTCAAACATGACTTTGTGAGATCAAAAAGAAGTGAGATTTCATCCATTTATTATGGATACAGAACAGCCTTACTAGTACTGTCGTTTGTAGTCTACATATTTATGTCAGCTTAGTATAGTACAAAATCTGCAAAGTAACTGGAGTAAATATTCAATTACAAATGTTTGCCACTTCTATATGTTATGACATAGAGGACTGGACATACATATTTAGATGTATAATAAAATACATTATGTCTATTATTCAGTCTTAAGTTTAAACTACTGATTACATTCTCTTTTTAGCCCCTCCAAAAAATAAAAATAAAAATACTCACTATGTATTTTCTTATACCGGACTGAACAGATAAGCGTTCTATTTCTCTTTAATGCATATAAGTCACTACTAAGCACTATAGTCATGGTAGTTATATTATATAAATATGACAACTCTACAATTAACTACTTTCAGTGATGTTTATGAGCCCATATGCTCACCCGGGTCTACTTCACTTGACCTAAAACTCATTTGACTGACACCCACTTGACCTAAATTTCATTTGACTAACAACTCATTTGACTGACTCCCATTTCACCGATATTTAAGACATAGACTTGTTGTGGGTTTTCCTTCACCTGTGACTTGCTTGTGATAAAAAGAATTACTGTAAATTAAAGTGCTGACTGTTAGAATTCCAATAGTCATGTAGAAAGTAGTGTTGTAGTGTTTCTAAATGTGGATTTGTCTCTTTACATTTTTATGGGAAGTATCTAAAGTAATTTAGTGAATGTTTTGTGTGTTCCCAGCAGTAGTGGCAGCATGTAGAGTACTGTAAGGCAAGTTAAATGTATATGCCCTTTTCCCCACTGTAGTGCAATCCTGGAGTTAGTATACATAATTAGGGGGTGTGTGTGGGGGGGGCACAGCCCCCCACATTGGGGGCTTTAGGGGGCAGTAGCACCCCACCTAGTTTGGTTGTACATTGTCCCATTTCTGTTAAGAGAGTAAGTCAGTAGTTTTTAAGTCCTGGAAAGGGTTAGTTATTGGTGTTCTAAGTGTGCTTGTCTATGGTTTAAGATTTAGTATGTTGAAATTCAGCACTGAAAGCTGTTGGTGAAATGGGAGTCAGTCAAATGAGTTGTCATTCAAATTAAATTTAGATCAATTGGGTGTCGGTCCAATGAGTTTTAGGTCAAGTGAAGCAGATCCGCTCATCCACGTATATATGTACTCATGCTCATGCACGTATCAGCTAGTTCCCATTAACTCATCCTGGATGTGGCAATACACCTCAGCACAACCTTTCTTTATCATAAGAAATGAAATAAAGAAATAAAATTCTAGTTTATGTATGTTTATCTACATATAAGAATGTGTGCATATGTTACTGCTTCCTTATATAAATATAAGTGCCTATGCATGCATATGCGTGTTATTAAGTGTGCTTAAATCTCTATAACTGTATGTGTTTAGTTATCTTTAAAAAAAAAAAAAAAATATATATATATACACACACACACACACACACACACACACACACACACACACACACACACACACTCTCTGTGTATTACAGTATATGTGGAAAAATGGTTTGAAGACTGCATGAAATATTTTCATCACCATATATTCAAACTTACTGAGGACAATTTACTTTATAGCACTATTTCTATTAACTCCCCTTATGATCTAAAATTATTTCTTTTAACCCAGTATCTCTGATTAAAATAAATTACTTTCATTACACATGTACAATTGTAAAGTTCATAGTACACCACAGAAGATAAGTAAAATATAACTTAACTAAAACATTTAAAAATAATACACACGCTTTAAGACAGATAAATGTTAGCTGTCTTTCTTTTTTTAAATTTTTATATATTATTATAAATCTTCATTTAAATCCTATTTGTCCATTCTTTTTACTTCATACAGTAATATATAGAGTTAAATTCAATTTGCCTTGTTTTATTCATTTCCTTTGTTCATCTTAGCATTCCAGCTGAAGCATTTCCTGTTTCAAAGGAAGTTTATAGGTCAAAAAGTTCTTCCTATGATAGCAGCATGTCCAAAACATAATTGCTGTTCTTATGTAAGTAAAAATGTGCTCATGACTCTCCTACATGTACAAAATAGTTTAAAAGATGTATTTGAGAAGAAAAAGTCGTTTGTAGTTGCATATTTTAACAGAAGAAAGCTCACAACCATATCAGGTGAGCTGTACCAGTTGAAAAAAGTTTTAAACAGACTTGTGTAAAATAACTAGAAACTAAGACTTTCATATAAAAACATTAGTATGTAGCACACAATGTATTTATGTTACGCAAAAAAAACCCTTCCACCAGCCCAGCCAAATCACAAACCTTCTTATTAACAAAAAAATAAGAGGGGAAGAGAGAAAGAGAAGACATGAAAAAGAACATACCATTATCATGCCATCTAGCATTACTTTACATGAATAACATTTATCTAATCTTTGGCACTGCAAGATAATTGAAGCTGCTGTTTAAATATAAAACATTACTATTAACCCCAAATAATCGAACCCCTTAATATTCATTCCTTTCATCAAGATGTTAAATGGTCAATATAACAACCCAGTATTTAACTCTAATTGAATCAATTTCCATCAAAACAAATAAAAAACGTTACCTTATTGCAGATGACAATCACAAGAAGATGTTAAATAGGGTTGCGAGGGTGGCCTAATGGTTAAGGTGTTTGCCTTACAAACACAAGGTGCAGGGTTTGAGTCTCACAAGGGATAATTGGCTAGGCTTAAAAATGGCTTGCAAGGGCAGTTAGCTTAGTACTAACCTATGAGCATATGTATATTAAAAACATATAGCTTGTTCAATATATAGTCAATCACTTGTCTCTAAGTTTTTTACTATTTTTTTCTTTTAATGTCCATTCATTTCTTATGGATTGTCTCTTCAAATTTTTCAGGGACCAGTCCATCTCTTCTGGTTTGTCCAAAAGTTTCTTCTGTATGAAATCCACAGCATCTTCTAATGAATTGAATGTTTTGTCCCTCAGGTAAAAAAAATCCTAATTTTCTCCAGAAAAACAAGTTTTGATTTAATGTTCAATTTATTAAGACTTTTTATAATGGAACACAAGCCTTTCTTTTAGTCATAATAGATTAGGAATAGTCATTATCAGATCTTATGGTATTTTCTCTTATTTTTATATGTGAATTTGCACATGCTGTCTTCAAAACCAAATTTTTATCCTGACTTGACATAAATCTATTGCTGATCTTAGAGAAGCTGGATTATTTTTAAAGAAGTGTTTGAAAGGGATCTGTGTACTTCTCTCAATACCAAAATAAATAGCTTCATGTAAGTTCAAAGACTTAGGCAGCCAGTTATTTAAAAACAGTATCATGTTGTCTCCTTCTTCTTTCTATGGAGTTCCATATATTGTAATGTTTTTTCTTCCAGACCTGTTCTCTAAATGTTGTATTTTTTTTCGATTAGTAAAGTATTTTGTTTGAGAACAAATTCAGTATGATTCTCATTTTCAGCCATTTTCCCATCGATGTCATTAATGGGTCTACATCACTCCATCGAACCACTAATGAACAAACACCTATTTTTCGAACCTTTTTTCATCAAAGCTGCTAATCATCGAATGGCAAATTTTTCCTAGGGCAAACCAATGATTGGCTACCATTTGGAATTTGCTTTTCCCCACAGTAGTGCGATCTCTGAGTTGGTATATTTAGTTAGGGAGGGTTAGGGGGCCTAGTTAAAATTTCAATTAAAACAGTGGTCAATGATTAGCGGCTTCAATAAAAAAAAGGTACGACAAATAGGTGTCCGCTCATTAGTGATCCAGTGAAGTGATACAGGCCAATCATTAACTGCTTCTTCTATTGTTGTTATTTGCAGTGACTGTTGTTTAATAACATCATTCAGTCAAACCATTTGTTTTTTTCTTTTTTCTTTTATATTGTCCATTTGTACAGCGGTAGCATTGTTGCCTCACAGCAAGAGGTTCTCCTGTTCGATTCATGGCTGGAGTGCCTTCTGTGTGGAGTCTGCATGTCCTCACCATGGTCGAGTGGCCTCTGAAAGACATGTGTGAATGGGCGTGTCTTCGCTGAAGGTTAGGCGTCGGGCTGGCAACTCGGCACCATAAAAAAAATCTACTGCCAATCATTAGCGGACCGGAGTTCTGCTGTGGTGACCCCTAACCGGGAAAAGCTGAAAAGACAAACAACAACATTGTCCATTTTCATCTCCAGTTTGTCTATTTTTGCCGAAAGATCCTAAATACTTAGAGTGGCTCATTTTAACAATGAAACTAAAAGTTGTTCTGACAGGAAAAAGTAACAGAAAAACCACCAACTTAATTTTTCTCTAAGAATTTTAAATAAAACTACTCATAGATTAAATTCCTAGTCAAAAATGACTATTAATTGAATTATTTGATATATAATCCTGTCAGAATAATTCAAAAGAACCAGAGCAAAATTTCAGTGCTTTTAACTACCCTCCATCTTGGCCACCCCCCAACACAAAATCATTGTTTGATGCAGATCATGCTAAGAGGAAATACAAAAGCTTGTCCAACAAAAAGTGATATGTGAAACAGGAGATTCTGCTTCTTCTTCTTATGGTAATAAAGACCACAGAGAGACTGTGCCAGTGAAACCTTTTTCAGTGCTTCAAAGGAAAAATGCTTGAGAGAAAGAAAAAAGCACAAGAGTTGACTAGAAGAACAAAAAGTACATTGGACAGGAAGCATATGCCCTCCTTCATGTCATTAATGTTTGGAGGAATGCTTAGGAGAGTGGAAGAGGAAGGAAAGAGTTAACTGTAAGTAAAACAAACTTTTGTTCTTAGCAGTAATATTTGTATAGTGCTTGATATCTGCATGGTAGAAAGTTTTCTTAGTTATTTTCAAGTATAATGGGGATACTAAAGTAAATACGTTTCCCTGTTTTTCCTTCTTTTTTCTTTCTCCTTATTCATTTTTAAGAAATGTAGGTACTGCAATATAAAAAAGAAGAAAAGTCTATTCAAAAGAGTATGATACAAGAACAAAATATATGTTTTTTCTCATTCTTGCATAGGAGAATGACTGGATTAAGGCTCTTGGCTTTATCTAGTAACACGTTTTAAGAGAAAGGAAATACATACAAAAGAACATTGAACATAACAAAGCTCTCAGCAAATAAATAAATAAATAAATAAAATACTTTTAGAAGCAACTCTGTGTATGGTTCTCATGTCTGCATCGAGACAATCTGATAAACAGCAATAAAAACAGAATGCTTCCTTCTTTTAATGGCTTTCTTTCAATGATTGCTAGATAATGTTTTCCGAAAGCATTCAAGTGATTTCTGATTCTGAAAGAGCAATAAAGGTAAGACAAAACCAGACAGCACTTAGAAGAAGCACAGGCTGCACCATGCATCTTAGCATGGGAAAAATTTCATTCTAAGTTAACCGAAGTCTGTGAGTGTGGCTGTCATTTTGGGACAGTTGTTCCTATTAGGAAGGTAACACTTTAATATTTGAAGATGTACATAGTTTTGTGTGTTAATATTAAGTTAATAGGTTTTTGGCATGTATTGGGGTGTATTTGTTTTTTGAAGGCTTTCAATAAAACAAAAGGTTTTGTAATATGTAAAATTAGCTCAAATGGATATGACAAGAAATAACTATATAAAAGGTCAGCCTGCCAAATATTAGTGTGTGCATGTAACACAAAAGCTAGAACTAGATACTTAACAGAAAAGCTGTTACAAATAAAAGGTGGGAATAATAACTTTTCAACATAATGACCCTTTCAATATTACCTTTAAATGTTAATGGTCTCACAGATACATACAAAAAAAAGAGTAGTTAGTTATATTAAAAAATGTAGAGTTCAAATACCTATGCTACAGAAGACACATCTGGAAATAACTGTACATGTGAATTTGATAAAGAAAGGTTTTCAGGGTGGTTATTCAACAGTATACCTGGGACAAAGGAAAAGAGGAGTACTTATATTAATTGCAAGAGGAGATCCAATAGGGATAGAAGAGGATAAAAAAGATAATAATTGTAGATATGTAATCTCCTATGATCCTACTGAGGGGCTACTGGCAAGGGAGGAGGATTACACCAGCACATATTTATATTCCACCTAAAACTGCTACAATGGATCTTAAGAAAATTCTGCGAGAAATAATCAATTTTCATCAGGGAATATTACTTATAGGTGGGGACTGGAATTCGATTTGCAGCAGAGAAGATGTATCTGGGGGGCCCAAAAGGGAAAATATAACAAAGCAGGGTAGATTTTTGAAGAAATTTATGAAAATATTTGGCATAGAAGATGTGAATTCAGTAGTATGAGTCTGGAGTGAATTTACATATTATTCCCCAAGATACAGAAACTGGGCTGGGCTAGACAGAACGTATATTTCACAGGAACATGTGCATTTAATTGAAAGTGTTGATATGCATCCAATAATTATTTCAGATCACATGCCAATAATAATTAAAATAAAAACACAGGGCAATTAGATAAAAATGATACACTGGCACTTTCCCGCCTATCTGTTGAAAAGAGAGGGATTAAAAAATGGGTAGTGGAAATTATTTGGGAGTTATTAGGAAAGGCAGAAATTTCTTCTGAAAATACAGCCAGGGAGTGGAATAAAATTAAAGTGGAGTTTGACAATAGGGTGGAAATGAGAGAGAGAGAGAGAGAGAGAGATGGTTAAGAAGCAACAAGAATTATTTAGCGGGATTGACAAATGTTAAAGTATTGCAGAATAGGGGGAATCTCACAGAAAAAGAAGAGGCGCAATTGCAGAATGCTAATCAGACAATACAGGATTACCTTGGTAATATACATAAGTTTAGAAAGACTGCTGTTAAGCAACTGTTTTTTTGATAATAATGCCAGAGCACAAAAACTTTCAGTGCAATGACTCAGGCTAAAGAAAGAAGAAAGGGTTGTTGCCAAGCTTAGGGAGCCTATAATAAGGAAGATGACAAGAGATCCTGTAGAGGTACTAGAAATATTTCAGAAATGTTATGAAAGTCTGTATAAAGCACAGAAATATAGAGAACAAGGAAAGGGTACAAATGAAATGTTTATGGAAGAATTAAATATGCCAAGGTTAGAGATAGATGAGGCTCAATTACTAATAATTAGGATAGGAGGAGATGAGATAAAATGGTGATGTATAACTAATCAGCAGCAAAGTTCCCCAGGAATAGATGGTATTCCTGTTGAAGTCTGGAGGTTAGGAGGGAAAAAACTGATAAGGATCTGGAAGATTTTGTATTAACAATATTTTAAGAGGAGGAGAAGCACCAAAATCCTAGAAGAAAGTGGTGGTGGCTGTAATACCTAAAGAAGGTAAAGATCCATCAGATCCAGTTTCATACAGGCCCATTTCAATCCAAAATCATGATTATAAAGTGTTTATGTCTTCTTCTTCTGGCTTTTCCCGGTTAGGGGTTGCCACAGTGGATCACCTGTCCACTCATGATTGGCAGTGGAGTTTTACGGTGTTGATTTGTCAGCCCAGCTCCCAACCTTCCACAGAAGACACACACATGCACACACTCACACCTAGGGCCAGTTTAGAGTGTCCAGTCCACCTACAACATGTCTTTGGGATGTGGGAGGAAACCGGAACACCCAGAGGAAACCCACGCGACCACAGGGAGGACATGCAGACTCCGCACAGAAGGCACCCCAGCCGAGGATCGAACCGGAGAGCCTCTTGCTGTGAGGCGGCAACGCTAACCACTGCACCACTGCGGCTGCCATATTATAAAGTGTTTATGTCTATAATACCTAAAAAAAAGGCAAAGGTGATGCCAAACTTTATAGACATGGATCAGCGTAATTTTGTGGAAGGGAGGCAACCATTTGATAACATTAACAGAATATTGATGATCCAGAGGGAGACAAGAAAATACCATTGTTGGTGGGTCTTGATGCAGAGAAAGCATTTGACAGAGTAAGCTGGGAGTTTATGAGCAGGTCAATGGAAGCATTTGCATTCCCTGATAAAACTATAATGTTGATTAAGAGGACATATGAGGGACTGGAGGCAAAAATTAAAGTGGGTGGGTTCCTCTCTGATAAGTTCTGTTTGAACAGAAGAAACTGGCAGGGGTGTCCTCATTCCCCTTTGATATTTGCACTATATTTAGAACCAATGGCAAAGTAAATAAGATACTCAGAAATTCAAAGATATAATTGGTATGGTAGTCAAGAAAGATAGATGGCTGTATTTGCAGATTATATTATTTATATCTGATAAAACCAGAAAATGACATTGTGAAACATTTTGAGGCAGTTTCAAATCTTTTGGGGATGCAAAATTAATGAAGCTAAAACAAAGGAATATCTATAAATTATGTACCCACACATGAATTGGTTTAGCAATATCCATATTCATGGGGACATAATAAAATGAAGTACTTAGGTGTATGGATTAAAAAGGATTATGGTGTGGCAGCTAAGGATATGTGGGAAGAGACTAAACAAAAGATAATACAAAAACAGAAAAATTGGAAGGTCTGTTACATGGATATGGATAGCAAGATACAAGTTGTTAAAATATTTTAGCACCTTTAGTTTTATACAAAAGTCAGGCATATTGTTATCAACCAGATGAGAAGTTGTGAATAGCAATTAATAAAGAGCTGAAGGATTTTATCTGGGAGGGTGAGATGGCAAGAGTCAAGTGGGATAAGCTGATTCTTCCAATTGAATGAGGCTGTTTGGGATTACCCAGTTTGAAGGGGATATTTCAGAGCTGCACAGTTAACGATCCTGTACATAGCATAAGCAGAAACCTATAATTCAAAGTGGAAAGGAATGATGATGAAACAGGGGGGAGCCCAAAAAACAAGAGAGACTGAGATTTTGGATGCATATCCTTAAGGAAAATAACAATAACCATGCAGAATATTATATTCATAAAGTAGGAGAAACTATTCTAAGAACTAAGCCATTACGGGAATGAAGAAAGGAGATTCTGCTGATAGGGGTAACTGCAATTAATGATACAGACAATAGGCATGAGGGGGATGGAATTTATTGGAGAAAACTGGAAAAAAAACAAGGAATTGGAAGGAAATGATTAGAGAGGGAAAGGTAAAAGAATGAGAAAAGGCCAATAATTTAATTGGACTGCAGGGTAGATATTGCCTTCCCTATTAAGGATTGATATCAGAATATAGGCAAAGAGAATGAAATATGGGTGTCCTAAATGAAAGATCAGCACTGGTAGAATTTTTAGTAGAGTCCAGAAAAGAATCTGCTGTTAAAAAAGGAATAATTAGTAGAAAGTACAGTTTTGTACCTACTATAAATGTAGATGTCCGATAGGAATGCATCTGCAGTCTTTACAAATGGGTTGTCCTGTCGTCAGGCAGCCCTTCGGTCGGCCGGATTCCAAAGTCTGGGTCTGGCTTCGGCTGGTGTCGCACTTCACCCAACGTCATAGCTGCAGTTCTTCGGGTATAAAGGCATCAGCCAACGCCATTTTCCTCAGTGTTTCTTGCCCCAGATGCCAGGTGCCCTCTTGGATGGCTAAATTTGGATAAATGCCAAAGTTTCCAAATAGTAGAGAGCAAACACATAAAATAAGCATGTATGTACATATATACAAACAAATACACCATAATAGATCCCCCCCAAGCTAGCTGAAGGATGGCAAATACCCTAGGAGTACCTCAGAGGGAAGGTGGGTGGGTAATCCTGACTGCAGATGCATTCCTATCGGACATCTACATTTATGGTAGGTACAAAACTGTACTATGTCCTTCAAGGATGCATCTGCAGTCTTACAAATGGGTAGAATACCATAGCTAAACTAGGGGAGGAGGAAAAGAGTAGAGATTATGGTGTAGTTAGGATCCCTTGCAAAACAGCAGTGGCAAACCCTGCTCGGGATCTAGAGTATAAAGGTAAATTGTAATGCTTGGCAAATGTATACACGGAGGTCCAAGTAGCAGCCTCTATAATGTCCTTGGTAGCCACTCCTCGTAAGAAAGCTGTGGTAGTGGCTGTAGCCCTTGTGGAGTGAGGCCTGATGTTCTCTGGAGTTTTCTTTCCATGGTAGGAGTAACAAAATCTAATGCAATTTCCTATCCATTTGGAGATTGTCTGTTTTGAAATTGGTTTTCCTTCCTTTCCTGTTGCATATGCTACCAGAAGCTGGTCAGTTTTTCTATTGGATTTGGTCCTGTCCAGGTAGTAGCGTAATTGTCTATGTACATCCAAGGTATGCAAAAGTCTTTCTCCCCTGTTCTGTGGGTTGGGGAAGAATGTAGGTAGGTGGATAGCCTGATTTAAAGAGACTCTGGATACCACCTTAGGCATAAATGTAGGATTTGTTCTCATGGACACTCTATCTTGATGGAAGATCAGGAAGGGTTGCACTGCCATTAATGCCTGTAGTTCAGAGACCCTTCTTGCTGAAGTTATTGCCAGTAGGAAAGCAGTCTTCCAGGATAAGTATTGTAATTCTGCTGTTGCTGCTGGTTCGAAAGGGGAAGTGTCAATTTTTCTAGCACAAAGTTCAAATCCCATGCTGGCAATGGAGGTTTCCTGGGAGGTTTTACATTTTTAATTCCTCTCAGAAACTGTCTGAGCAGAGGATGAGAGAAGACAGGAGGATCCAAGCTGTATTCTGCTGAAATAGCTGATGCATGTATCTTGATGGAAGAATAGGACAGGCCTGTATGGAAGAGCTCTGCCAAGTACTCCAGGATGTTGGCTATGTTT
Source organism: Protopterus annectens (assembly GCF_019279795.1). Taxonomy (NCBI): domain Eukaryota; kingdom Metazoa; phylum Chordata; order Ceratodontiformes; family Protopteridae; genus Protopterus; species Protopterus annectens. The sequence goes on from NC_056730.1 coordinate 426,813,474, forward strand.
ATCAGTGTCACATCTTTCCCCTTTGCAGTACTCCAAATGAGATATCTTTTCCATTTTGCTGCATAATTCTTTCTTGTTGAAGGTCTACGAGCCTCCAGGATTATGTCTTTAACCCTTTGGGATAAATTTGGGTTAATTGCTCTTATGTAATGTTCCAGGCAGTTAGCTGCAGAGTTTTCAGGTTTGGATGCAGGATGTTGTAGTTGTTCTGAGTTAACAGTAATGGGATCAGGGGTAGTGGCCATATTTGTTCCCGAGACATGCTCCTCAGCAATGGGTACCAATGTTGTCTTGGCCAGTCTGGAGCTATCAGAATGATCCTCAGACGTTCCTCTTTGATCTTCAGAAGCACCTTGTGCATCAAAGGAAGTGGTGGGAATGCGTATGCTGTCAGGTTTTTCCAGCTGAAAGATAGGGAGTCCACCTTCCAAGCAAGTGGGTGGTACGTCCTTGTGCAGAATTTCTTTAGTTGGTGATTGAGTGGGGATGCAAACAAGTCTATTTGTGGTAATCCCCATTCTCTTGTGATGGCTTTGAAGATGTCCGGATGCAGCATCCATTCGTGGGCATCTGTGGTAGTTCTGCTTAATATGTCTGCTAGAATGTTTTCCTTCCCCGGTACGAAAATTGCTTGTAACTGAATGTTGTAGCTCAGAGCCACATCCCATAGGTCCAGTGCCAGCCGGCATAGAGGATATGAATGTGTGCCTCCCTGTTTGTTGATGTACCACATAACTGTGGTGTTGTCTGTCCTTATCATCAACTGACCTTCTTGGAGAAAAGGTCTGAATGACTGGATTGCCAATTTTACTGCCAGCATTTCCTTTAGATTTATGTGCAGGTGCAGCTGGTCTTGAGCCCATAGGCCTTGTATGCACTTGCCCAGCATGTGTGCCCCCCAACCGAGGTCTGAGGCATCTGTCGTGATGGTTTGGCTTGGCTGACTGTTGCAGAAGGGTAATCCTGTGTTTGATTGACAGGCCTGAGCCCACCATAGGAACTCTTGCTTCAAGCATGGGATTATTGGAATTTTGGTTTCTAGGCTGTGCTTGTGTTGGGACCACAAATTCTTTAGGTACCACTGTAGCTTTCTCATATGCAGTCTGACATGAGGAACCAGAATTATGCAGGATGCCATGAAGCCTAGGGCTTGTAGAACTTTTCTTGCAGTTAGATGGTTCTGCTTTGTTAATGCCAAGAAGTAGAGAGGAAGTTGCTCTTTCTTTTCTGCAGTTAGGAATGCCATTTGTTTTGATGTGTCCAGTTCTACACCCAGAAAAGTTATTCTTTGGGATGGAATCAGCCTTGACTTTTTTATATTGACTGTATATCCCAGGGCTTGCAGCAGGTAAATGACTCTTTGTAAGTCTTCTGTTAGCTTGCTTTTGTTGTCCGCTTGTATGAGGCAGTCGTCCAGGTAGGGATAAATTTGGATCCCCTGAAGTCTGCAATGAGCAATTACTGATGCCAGGCATTTCGTGAACACTCTGGGCGCAGTGGATAAGCCAAAGGGCAATGCTGAGAATTGATAATGCTCTGATCCTGCAAGAAATCTGAGGTATCTTCTGCAAATTGGTCGTATGGGGACGTGCAGGTATGCCTCCTTGAGATCTAGAGTCACCAGCCAAGACTCCTTACCCAGCATGGGAAGAAGTTGCTGTAGGGTCAGCATTTTGAATTTTGGAACAATGAGGAATGTGTTTAAAGCGGACAGGTCTAGAATAGGCCTCCATTTGTTTTCTTTTCTTGGTACCAGGAAGAGTCTGGAGTAAAATCCCTTTCCTTGCTCCATAGGTGGTACCCTTTCCACAGCTCTCATTCTTAATAGTTGAGATATTTGCTTTAGAGCTTCTGCCCTTTGAGTAGGTGGTAGGTTTGGCATTCCTCTCTTTCCTGGTAGAGTATGGAAATGGAACCTGTAACCTTGGTCTATAGTTTGTAAAATCCATTTTTCCCTTGTGATGCAATGCCAGTTCTTTGAAAATAAGGTTAGCTTTCCGCCTAAGGGTGCTTCTAGTTGTTCCCTGGTAGGCGGTGCCACCGCCAAGTCACTGTGATTGAGTTGTTGTAGTGGTGGTGGCTGTATCTGTGCCTCGCTGGTTGTTACCTTGCCACTGGTGTCCCCCGTAGGCACCCCTGGATTGGTTTCTGCCTCTAGAACGCCTATTCCTGCCTCTTTGTGTCTTAGAGGAGTCTGGAAAGGACCAATTCTTGGAGGGCCAGTTCCTGCTAAACCTTGGAGGTTGAACCTGTAAGAAATCTTTCACTGTTTGTACAGATTTTGCCTTCTCTTCCATCTTTTTTAGTACCTGCTGAGCAGGGGAACCAAATAAATTGACCTTGTCCATGGGTGCATCCAAAAGCTTTGATTTGACATGGTCTGGTAATGCCTGCTCTTTCAACCATGCATGTCTCCTGATAACTGTGCCAGTCATGGCTGATCTAAAGGAAGCCTCCAGTGCATCATAGCCACATTTTAAAGAATGGTTACTAACCTGCTGTATGTTATGCACCATTTCTTGAACATATTTCTTATCTAAAGATTCTTCAGAGGACAGCTTTTTTGTTAACTGGTCAAGCATAAACTCTTGATATTGAATCATATGAAATTGGCAGTTCAAAGCCCTAGCTGACAAAGTAGCAGAGGTGTAAACTTTTTTACCCCATCTCTCTAAGGACCTGGATTCCCTTTCAGAGGGAGGGGTTTTAGTAGAAGTAGCTGCTACAGCTTTAGGACCCTGGGAGATAGTCTCTGGATCTGCAAAAGGAGCCTTGTATAAATGGTGATGAGTGTCCGGGACCCTGTAGAACCTATCGGGCTTAGCAGGAGCCGGAGGTAATGAATCAGGAGCAGTGCAAGCATCATTAAATGCATCATCTACAACAGAAAGAACTGGAGGTATAGCTAAAGGCCTATGTTGTGGCAAATGTAGAAAGGTTCTAAGCCTTTTTCTGGAGTCTGAGAAATCTTGGCCCTGCCACTGAAATTGTTCCCTCATAGCATGCAAGGTTTCCCAAAAGGAAAATTCCTCAGGTGGAGAGGCTGAAGGGATGGACTCTTCAGCATCAGAGTCTTTGTAAGGAGAATAAGGAGCCTCAGGAGGGTCTGTATGTTCTGAGTCATCAGAGGAATCATCTGTGGATACTGGCTCTGGTAGCTCTGCTCTAGGCCTCTTTTCTGGAGGAGGAAGATTGGCCCTGTCTGGATGAGGCTGGGATCCACGAATTAAAGAAATGAGATCCTCAGCCAAAGAAAGCATATGGGAGCTGGTGCTGGGCCTGTGAGAGGGGGGTTTGGCAGGCACCGTTTTTGAAGCTTTGGCTGCTTTAGCCCTGGCATAGGCCTTAATAGACATGGCTGCAGGAGGCCTAGCAGCTCCACGTGCAGGGATCGAAATATCCAGGGGAATAGTGTCTGATAATTCCTGAGAAACCGCAACAGAAGGTTGGATTTCAGAAGCCGATTCTACCAGGTTAGAGGAGGCCTCGGTAGAAGGCATGGTTTCGGCTGAAGAAAGAACCGCTTGCTCGGTTTCGGCCGAAACCGAGACAGTCGCGGTTTGCTTAATCGTGGTTTCGGCCGAAACCGCGGACCGCGAGTGTCGGTCCTTTTCTTTGCGTTTTTTGGTAATTTGCGTTGTCGGACGATCCGACGGCATAATATAAGCAAAATCAGAGCCGAAAATCTGTTCAGCAAACTCCGACCGACGTCTAAGCGTCCGTCGGTTGAAAGAAGCACAGGCTAGACAAGCTGCTACGTCGTGGTCTGGGCCTAAACAATGTATGCAGTAGGAGTGGAAATCTTTATGAGGTATTTGTTTCCCACAAGATAAACAGTTATTCACTTTCTCTGACATCGGCTGAGGCAAGAAAGAGTCCCCAACGGGGTACTTAGCTTTTTAGAAGTCTTCGAAGTAATATTCGGTAGTAGTAATCTCTGAATCTGACTGACCGGCACTTGCGAACAGCTTCTGCTTCGGGCGCCACGCGGCAAGAAAGACTGAGGAAAATGGCGTCGGCTGATGCCTTTATACCCGAAGAACTGCAGCTATGACGTCGGGTGAAGTGCGACACCAGCCGAAGCCAGACCCAGACTTTGGAATCCGGCCGACCGAAGGGCTGCCTGACGACAGGACAACCCATTTGTAAAGACTGCAGATGCATCCTTGAAGGACATCATATAAAATACTGCATGATAACTATAAGAATCAATCAAAGGAGGTTAGAAAGACTTGGGAAGAGAGATTGGATAAGCAATTCACAAAGAAACAATGGGGGATATATGTACATCTCTTAATATTCAACAAAGTCTAGAATATTTAAGATCTTTGCTTGGAAGTGTTTACATAGGTATTTTTATACCCCAAGTAGACTCCAAAGAATTTTTCCTCAGGCAAATGTTGGAGGTGTGCTGGGGAAGAAAGAGGTAACATGGAACATATTTCCTGGGAGTGTAATGAGTTGGTAGATTTAAAGATTCCCTGCAGACTGCTTTATCAGAGATACTGGATGAGCAAATTGGTGTAATTAAGGAAATTCTTTTTTTTTTTTTGAGCTATGATACAGAATCTGAATTCCCTAGATATAGTAAGGCCTTGCTGAGTCTAATTACAGTGGCTCTCAAAAAAAGCAATTACTAGAAAATGGAAATCAAAGTGTAAACCAACTTTACTAGAAGTACCGAATATAGTAACAGAAATAAAACAACTGGAGTATCTTTAGAAATGAGTAGGTGCAAATTACGTAGGAAAATGAGAATTGTGGGAATAATACATGCACAGGAGGAATGATGTTTAAAAGAAGGCAGGATCTGAATGAGCTATGTAATGTTTGACTGACAATGACCTGATAGATTATAAGTTATGTATAATGTTTGCAACTACAATTATATCAATATGGTTTGTGATGTATAATGGTTGCAACTAAAATTATATCAGTATGGTTTGTTTTCATTTATACAAATGTATGATTGCCTGTGTCATATGTGATAATTCAATAAAGATGTTTCTTGTTTAAAAAAGTAATTTTCATGCAAAACAAGCTAAGGAAGAAATACAAAAGTCTGTCCAACAAAATAGTGAGGCATCAAGCAGGTGGCGACTCAGTTTCTCATTCTTCTGATGATAAAGCTCATAGAAAGACTGCAAGTGAAACCTTTTCCTTTGTTCCAATGGAAAATGCTTGAGAGACAGAAAAAAGCACAGGAATTGACTAGAGGAAATTGGGAGTACCTTGGAATTGAACCAGAGTCTGGAGTTGGGAGATGGAAATGAAATGGAAGAAGACTAGCAACACAGAAATTAGTGAATAAATATGAGATTACAAAGTAACACTCAAATTTGTAAAATATGTCTGTTCATGAAAAACTGCAAAGAATGGACTTTTGCTAACTTTTTAAACTTGTGATGGATTGAAAAGCATTTTCCTCACTTCATGTCATTAATATTAGAAATGACATAGGGGAAGGGAAGAAGAAGGAACATGGTAACTGTAAGTAAAACAGTTTCTATTCCTAACAGTATTTCTATAAAAGTTTTCAGGATATAAACTGCATATATGGTGGGCATTTTCAGTTATTGTATGAGATAAAGATACTGGAGTAAGCAGATGCATTTTTCTTTCTTTCATTCTTCTTTTTTTGGTATTAAGAAAGGTAGGCATTGCAATGTAAAGAGAGAAAATAGGCTGTACAAAAGCATGATTAAGTTAAACTGTCATCCTCAGTTATTGAGATGGGGGATGGGATGTAAAAGTACACCGATCCTAATATCTGTACAGCTGACATGTTTCTTCTTACTTTTGCATAGGTGAATGTTTGGATTAAGATTATTGGCTTAATCTAATAAATTTTAAGTGAAAATAAATAAATATGAGAACACTGAATGCAATGAAAAGTTTTCCATTAGAAATACATTTTCAGCATATCTTTAGAAGCCTGTAGCTAAGGGCTAGATTTTTTTTTCTTTTTCTCTTATGTTTCCATGGAGACAAGCTGATTAGAGGTCAATAAAATCCAGAACACACTGGTTTCTTTAAGGGTAAAAATGAATGTTTTCTGAAAGCATGTATGTTGTTTTTCACATCTGAGAGGAGAATACAGATTAAAAAGAAACAGACACTAATTACTGGAAGTAGGAGCACAGTCATTATACTGTGTATTAGTATGTATAATCTTAAATTTAGGTCAGCTAGTGCCTGTGTCTGCAGCTGTGCATTTAGGGCAATTGTTCCTACTAGGTGGGTTAAAATTCATTATATGAAAATGTACATAGTTTTGTATGTTTATATTACATTAACAGGTTCTGGGTTGTGTTTGTTTTATTGTTTGAGGGTTTTCAATAAAAGAAAATGTCTTGTAAAAAAGTGGCATAGGTTCAACTGAAGATGACAAGAAACATTCCTCATAAAAGACCAATCTGCCAAACATTAGTGGGTGTGTGTATCACAAAAGCTGAAAACAGCCACCTACAAAAACTGTAATATATAATAGGTGGGAATAATAACTTCTTAACATAATTGTGGCACTTTTCATATTATCATGAAATGTAAAAGGTCTCACAGGTATACACAAAAAGGAAAGAATATTACATTATATTAAGAAATGCAGAGTGCAAATAGCAATACTGCAGGAGGCACATTTAGAAAGAAACTGAGCATGTCAATTTGATAACAAAAGGATTTCAGGATTGATAGTCAGCAGAATATCAGGGACAAAGGAAAAGGGGAATACTTACATTAATTGCTAGAGAAACCCCAATAGTGATAGAATAGGAAAAAATACAGTAATGATAGTTTTGAGGTAGTAAGGGTCTACTTGCAAGGGAAGAGGATTATGTTGGCATGTATCTACATTCCCCTAAAACTGCTATTATGGAGCTTAAGAAAATGTTGGGAGAAATAATTAGCTTTCAGCATGGAATATTACTTATAGGTGGGGATTAGAATATGATTTGCAACAGTGAGGATTATCAGGGGTAAGTCTGAAGGGAAAATAAAATAAAAGAGGGAAGATATCTAAAGAAATTTATGAAAATATTTGGTATTGAATACATGAACTCAATAGCAGGAACTCAGGGATAATTTACATATTATTCCCCAAGGTACAATAACTGGGCTAGACTTCACAGAAATTATATTTCACAGGAATATGTGTATTTAATTGAGATAAGCCACAGTGGTGCAGCGGTTAGCATTGTCACCTCACAGTAAGAGATTCTCCTGTTCGATTCTCGGCTGGAGCGCCTTCTGTGTGGAGTCTGCATGTCCTCCCCGCGGTCGAGTGACATTAAAGACATGCAGGTAGGTGCAAGCATGAATGGGTGTGCCTTCGTTGAAGGTTGGGCATTGGGCTGGCAACTCAGCACCATAAAAATCCACTGGCAATCATGAGCGGACCGGAGTTCCACTGTGGAGACCCTTAACCAGGAAAAGCCGAAAGTCTATATGTGTATTTAATTGAGAGCTGTGACACACATCCAATAGTTATTTCAGATCATGCACCAGTAATAACTAAAATGATAATGTAGGGCAATGAAGTAAAAAAGAGACACTGGTGCTTTCCCACCTACCTGTCAAAAAGAGAGGAATTTAAGGAATGGGCAGTGGAAATTATTTGTGGGTTATTAGGGAAGATGGAAAGTACTTCAGAAGTTACAGCTAGTGAGTGGGATAAAATGAAACTGGAGTTTAAAAATGGGGTAGAAGTAAAAGAAAAAGATAGTTAAAAAGTAACAAGAATTATTTAGAGGGCTGATAAAGGTATTGAGGAATAAAGGGAGTATCACAGAGCAAGTAGAGGAGCAATTGCAGAGTGCTAAAAAGAGAATAAGGGAGTGCATGGAAAATGTGCATGAGTTTAGAAAGATTGCTGTTGGCTATTGCATTTTCATAACTCCAGAACATAAAAACATTTAGCACAACGACTTAGGCAGCAGACAGTAGAAAGGGTTGTTGCCAAATTTAGGGATCTTACAACAAGAAAAATAACCAGAGATTCCATAGAGGTATTAGAGATATTTCAGAAATTTTATGAAAAATTTGTATAAAGCAGACAAATGTGGAAATCAAGAAAAAGCAGAACTGGAAATGTTTACAGAAGACTTAAATACACCAAGGTTAGAGGAAAATGAGGCTCAACAATTGACATTTAGGATAGGAGAAGAAGAGACAAAAATGATATGTAGCTTGCTGGAAAGTCTCCAGGAATAGATGGTATTACTATGGATGTTTGGAAGCTAGGAGGGAAGAAAGTGATAAAGATCTGGAAGGTTTTGTTTAAGAGTATTTTAAAGGAAGGGAAACCAACAACATCCTAGAAAAAAGCTCTGGTGGCTGTAATACCTAAAAAGGTAAAGACCTGCCAGATCGTGTTTCATATAGGCCCATTTCAATTTTAAACCATGATTATAAAGTGTTTACATCTATAATGCCTAAAAGGATGGCAAAGGTGTTGCCAAAATTGATAGATATGGATCATTGTGGTTTTGTGGAGGGGGGACAAACATATGACAATATTAATAGAACAACGATGATCCAGAGGGAAGCAGAACATAAGAAAATATCACTATTGTTGGTGGGTCGTGCTGCTGAGAAAGCACTTGTTATTTGCATTATATTTAAAACCATTGAAAAAGAAAATAAAAGAGTCAGAAATTCAAGGATATAATTAGTATGGTAATCAAGAAAAGTTAGCATTATTTACAGAAGATATTATTTTGTACCTGATAAAATCAGAAAAAGACATCTCAGTGCTGTGGAACATTCTGAGACAGTTTCAAGTTTTTTCCAGGATATAAAATTAATGAAGATAAAATAAAGTTTATAGCTGTAAATTATATACCAACACATGAATTGGTTTGGAAATACTTATATTTATTGGGACATAAAATGAAGTATTTAGGAGTATGGATTAAAAAGGATTCTGTTATAGCAGCTCAGAATAACTGGAAAGAGACTAAACAATAGATAATACAAAATATGAGAAACTGGAAGGTCTTGTCTATGGATGTGGATAACAAGACACAAGCTGTGAAAATGTTTTAGTCTGTTTAGTTTTATACACAGGTCAGGCATATTTTTATAAACCAGAGGAGAAGTTGTAGATAATAATTAATAAAGACTTGAAGGATTTTATTTGTGATGGGAAGAGGACAAGAATCGAGTGGGATACATTGATCCTTCCAATAGAACATGGTGGTTTAGGATATCCTGATTTCACGGGATATTGTAGAGATACACAGTTTAGCTGTTATACATAACACAAGCAGAAAGCTACAATTCAAAGTGGAAAGAGATGATGATGAAGTATGGATGAAATTCAAGAAATAAGGCAAGAGTGGGATTTTGGATACAGATCCTTAAGGAGAATAACAACAGTCAAACAGAACATTATATTCATAAAGTAGCAGAAAGTATTCTAAGTACTAAGCCAGCACAGGAATGGAGAATCAGATTCTGCTGATAGGGAGAACTATAATTAAGGGTACATAGAACAGGCAAGAGGGGCTGGAATTTACTGAAGGAAACTGGCAAAGGAAGCAAGCTATTGAGAACAAATAATTAGAGAGGAAAAGGTAATAGAATAGGAAGAGGCCAAGAAGATATTTGAACTGCAGACTAGCGACTGCCTGCCCTACCAGGGATTGATATCAGAGTATAGGCAAAGGGAGTGAAATAGGGGAATCCTATGTGAAAGACCTACAATGGTAGTTTTTAGTTGAATCTAGAATGAAAGATGCTGTTAAAAAAGGAGCAATTAGTAGGGCATATAAAACATTGTACAATAACTATAGGAATCAATCAGAGGAGGTTAAAAAAGATTTAAAGAGAGATTGGATAAACAAATCACAAAGAAACAATGGGAGAACATATGTATAGCTCCCAAATTATGCAACAAAGTCTAGAAGATTAAGTTTGTCTTGCTTTGAAGTGTTTGAATAGGTATTTTTATACTCCACGCAAACGTCCCAAAATTCTTCCTCAGGCGATGGTAAATGTTGGAGGTATGATGAGGAAGAAACAGATAACTGGGAACATAATTTTCGGAGTGTAACAAGTTGACAGACTTTACAAATTCCTTGCAGAGTACTGTGCCAGAAATATTGGGTGAGCAAATGGATCTAAGGAAATTATTTTCTGAGCTGGGATACAGGATCTGAATTGCCTAGACAAGCAAGGCCTTGTTAAGTGTAATTCTGATGGCAGTCAAAAAAGCAATTACTAGAAAATGGAAATCAAAGTCTAAACTAACCATACTTGAAGTAGTAAATATTGTAACAGAGATAAAAGAACTAGAGAATTGATATTTATAAAAGTGTAGGAGCAAATGATATTGAAAAAGGAAACTGTGGGAACATTATATGCAGAAAAATGTTTTGGAGGAGGAATGAGGTATAAGGGAAGGTAGGAACTGATCAATTTATGTATTGTTGGATTGATTATATAATACAAAATAAGATGTGATGTGTAATGTTTTAATTGTGAAAAAGTTAATATGGTGTGTTTTAATTTATATGAATGTGACTGATATATGTGTTAATGAAAATATGAGGAGAATTAATATACTATGACCAATAAAAAGAAAGTATGTAAGTAAATGTATCTTTGCTCATTTGTAAGACAGACAACTTCAAGTTGTGTAACCTAAGAGAAACACAGTTTGTTTAAACAGAGAGTTGACAAAGGGCTAGTTTTCAATAAGAAATGATTGCTGTGTTTAGGATGTTTAGTCAATGGCATATTAAAAGTAAAATTTACTACGTTGAGCCTTTCAGCTTTTCCCGGTTAGGGGTCACCACAGCGGAACTCCAGTCCGCTAATGACTGGCAGTAAATTTTTATGTGCTGAGTTGCCAGCCCTGACACACAACCTTCAATGAAGGTAACGCCCATTCATGCATGTCTCCACGCAGAAGATGCTTTAGCTGAGAATCGAACAGGACAACGTCTTACTGTGAGGTGACAACTCTACCGCAGCACCACCACCGCAGTTTATTCAAAACGTAAACGCCTTCAAAACATGACTATAAAAATGACTCTCATTGAATGCACGATAAAATACATTTATTTAGAAATGGGGTAAGCGCTTTCACAGTTACCTCTGCTTCTTCAGACCATTACAGCAGTAGAACAAGTAACCTCATTTAAAAAAACACATCCTAGCCAATCACTACTTAGTAACACAGCCATATGTCTAAGAGCAATTAAGGCATCAAATCATCAAAAATAATGTCATTAGAATCATAGACATTGCATAAGGCAAAACTTATATCACTCTTAAAGACTATTAATCTTAGAATAAAACTATACGTATATCTTAAGTCAAAAAATGTAAAATATTCATTACTCTTGCTGTCATATAGTGTATGATAAGTGTCTTAGAAATGGTAATTTTTAAAATTTGCCAGTTCACTGAGTTAAACACAGATGTAATCAAGGTATGAGTCAGCAACTCCAGGTAATAAATCAGACTACCCTAAAGATAATCACCGCACTAGATTAGTCAGTGATCTTCTTTACCAGTTTCTTTACCAGCTTCTTAAATAATTATGTTTCTTCTGAAGAAAGGAGTGTCAACCCATAACTCCTGCCCTGGTTAGATGCTGAGGTCAGGCATGTTATGGTATAAAGTAATGGATATTGGTAAAATATGAAAATAAAGGAGTTGAAAACACTAAAATAAGTAAATGTATTTGTGTAACAAATACCAAAAAAGACTATCAAACTATACTACTAAAAAAATTGATTTCAGAAATCTATAATTTTTCAGTTAAGTCATAAAGTAATGTTTAAACAATAACAAATGTGCTTTGTCTTTTGGTGCTAAATCTGCACAGTCATTGACAATAACTCCCAGATGGACTTTTCATTAGTGGTCAGCAGTATGACCAAGAATTTCCCCCATTACATCAAAACAGAGGAAAAATAAACAATAGATTTTCCTACATTAAGATTTCTTTCAGCAGACAGCATCATGGCATAGAAGGATACACTCCTGTATGTACTCTGTTCACCATGAATTCATTTAGCATATCATGCAGTTGACCAGCTGGTGTAGGGCACTGGAAGTGAAGCAGCTGATGACTCAATCACCTCAGGGAATGGGGCTGGAGTTGGGTTCATTACTGTGGCTTGCCAAGTACTCAGAGCACCACAGCTGAGTGTCCGTGAACTGCAAGGCCATACATGAATGTCACTGCCATGGCTGGAAACTACTATGGGAATCTGTTTGAGTTAACATTGATGTTAGCCCCTTCCTAATATGAAATCTAGATTCTGTGGGAAATGAATAAGCCAAGTGGTGTCTCACACATGATTGAGAAAACTAGTCGGGAAGGTGTCTGGGGGGGGGGGGGCATGTTGGTTAAATGAGCACAAAATGGAGAAATAAAAAAAGAGATTTCTATCAGCATCTATGGTCAATTGGCATTGTTAAGATCCTTTTTTAGTTGTGTGTCCCAGAATTCAATCTAGCTGCAGCTTGAAGCAACATGAAGTGAATGAAATAAAACAGCTTAAGCTGGAGCACAGTGTATAAAAAATGATTTGCCCCTCCCCCCTCAGCATTCTCACATTCCTTTTTATTTAAACATACTAATTCCATGGTTGCTCAACTGAACAGAAAAGAGAAAACCTCACACAAAAGGAATCGCTATAGGCACACACATAGAAATTATACTTGCAGTGATTTCCTGTGGAAAACAGAAGATGGAGTGTTGAACTCAATCTCATCCATTCAACAAAACATAGAGTAACATAAATACTGTCTCACCAAAATAAGAGGTTGTAGATAAGGTTGTAGATAAACTGCTGTTGATTATCTTTCACCAGCGCTCACTTATTCCATATCATGTTTCATTGTTCATCCTGTTATCCAGCTCATAAACAGAGGTCTTAGAGAGATCCCAGCTTCTGTTGTGTGGAAACAGAATACAATGATAGCCATTAAAAAAAATGCCACACTGAATATTATATGAACCACCTTGGATGTGCAAGATCATGGGGTTATAAAGGTTAAACTACTGCTAGCTAATTCTTCCAGACTGAAATTTAAACCAATGTGCAGAAGATTAATAACAAGAGTATATGGAAACAAAGCAGACAGCATGTATAACTAACTGGAGTAAAAAATGTTTAACATCAGTATCAAGGCATACAGTGTCAGAAGGATATATTTTCTTAAGAACAAGATACTTAATTGAGATGAGAGATAAAAATGAAAATATGGTTAAACTATAAAATTTAAAACTGAAATATACTGAACAGACATATTGAACATAATATGAGAAAAGATTAGGAACAATATGAGTAACATTTATACAAAGATATTGAGCATAATAGGAAACCATTTATAGATATATAAAATGTGTTAGGAATAAAGACATACACATTGGTAAATTATGCATAGATTCTAAAATTTATTCTCAAACACACATTTGTAGATATATTTACAAAGTTTCATGTGGAACATTTGCACAAAGGGAAAGGTAAGTTGTGCTTGTAACTTTCAGGAAATTTCAGATACTGAAATTAAATTAGGAATAAATTGAAAAAGTACTATCCAAACTGGACCCGGGCAAAGCACATATAGGAGGTGTAATTAGTAATAATGACCTAAGGAGACTTGAAAGTGAACTTACAGTACCTTTGCATCTGTTATTCACTAGGTCATTTAAAAATGGGGAAATTCTTCATGATTGGAGCCATGCACTTATTAAAACCATCTTTACGGGAAAGAAGAATAGGACAAAACCAGTTATATAACCTAAGTCTACTTTCTTGTTGTGGAAAATAATGGAGTAGGTTAGTTTGGATAAAGTATTTACAGAATTGGAAAGTTTAGGACTTGAAACCATATATCAGCATTCATATGTAATAAAAACTGCCCTGTGATGTAATTTAAATTAACATATCTTTGTCCTTTGTTAGTTGTACATAAAATACTGATGAATAAATTAGAACAACTAGATATTAATGTAATTGTGATAAAATGGATAGCTGCAGGGTTTATAAATAGAACATTGTAAGTGTCATACAGCATTTGAACGTGAAATTCTAGGTTACAGACTGGCATCAGATAGGGTTCAGTCCTGGGCCTATTCTTGTATAGATTGTATCTTTCACATCTATCATTCTCATCTGATGTATTCTATAATCTGTATGCAGATGACTTGAAAATGGGAACACTGTTTCAAGCTGTTATGGGTAGGGCATGTCTGCAAAAGAATTTGACTAAAGTGACCAGTTAGGCAGAGGAGAATAATATGATGATAAATACATCAAAGACAAGCATGTAAGATTTGGGAAACATAAACTGAAATATAAGTATGTAATGTAGTATACAGTGATTGAAACTGTGAGTTCATTTAAGGACCTTGGTATAAAGGTAGACCCAGGTATGTGTTATTTTTCTCTGATAATGTCAACAAATTGGTTTATAATAGTTATAAAAATATAGGTTATACAAACGATTTATAAAGTATAAAAAGTCAGAAATGATAAAATTATTGTTTGTACATTACATTAGACCCAAACAGGAGTATGGGATAATAATATGTAAATCTTATAAGGCAATTAAGTTTAAAGGTACAGAGGACATTTAGAGATAACTACTTCAGGGAATGTTTGGGGCTATCAAAGAGTAGTAGAGAATCATTAGACAACCTGTGTAGAAGGTTAATTCTGAGATGTACTAATTGGTTTTCTGAGAGTGTAGACTACCAAATTAAATTAAAGAAGCACTAATTTAGATATTTTTAAGAACAATTTGGACACCTATTATGGGGATAACTGTTTTTGTGCACTGGGAGACTAGAAGGGCATTATTGCCTGTGCTTGAATATATATGTGTGTGTATATATATATATATTTATATATATATATATATATATATATATATATATATATGTGTGTGTGTGTGTGTGTGTGTATATATATATATATATATATATGTATAGATCTATATAGGTCTACTTCCGTAGACCAAAATTCCATTTAATTGAATCTTACTTAACCGACCCAACGACACCGAAACCTTATTTCAATGAATGTTCGTGTCACTGGAATTTTAAAGGAGGCATTTTGCCAACATTAAAAAAACAAACATACTGAGTGTCAGAAATATAAACGATACATTTCTCATAAGAATCAATTTTCTTGCAGAACTTTGACTGAAACTTAAAAATGTAAAAGAAGACATTAAATTAATTTCTTCTGAGATTCCACAACAGTGCCACAGTTGTGTGCAATGTCAGTTTGCCTTTCATATTATCACAGTTATAATGTTGACCCGAGTATCACTACAAATTTTTAGCATAAAATTTCAAAGTACGACATTTTTCTTAATTCACACCTCCTTTATGTGTATCGCGTTCATTTTTTCATATTTTGTTTCAAGAAACCACTGAATCACCATTCTTCTTTGCTGCAGTTATTCCTTTTGGCTCAGAATGACATCCCTATATCTAACAATGTCACTGAACCTGCATAGTAACTTATTTGAAAACTGGAAGGTTAGGATCCTTCTGTATCTCACTGGCAGTCAAAGTGTAATGAAGCCAGAAAAGGCCTGGTGCACAGTGATACTATGCGTCATAGGCAAGGATGCATTAAAAGTATTTAACGCTTTTATTTCTGTAATTATCCATATATGTTATTAAACTGCAATTACACACATTATATCCACAAAGGAACAAGAACATAAAATCAGAATGACATTTAAATTCAGCTTCTTATAACTAGACCAACGCTGAGCATAATGTCTTAGAACTAGACCAATGTTGGTGATCACTCTTTCGAAAGTATTCCGTTGTTTAAAGAAAAAAAAAATGCTCCAACATTCTTGACAAAGCTTCCTGTACAATACAGATAGCATCCAATTCTTCAGTTTGTAACTCATTACATGCATCTTAGATCTCCATTCCAGTGGAATCTGTTTTTGCTTGTGAAAGTGAAAGATAAAAGCCAAAAGGCTGAAATAATATTTCTGACCCAAAAATAGTTATTGTTAAATGTATTAGCCCATCATGCCTAAGAACCAAAATTTAACATCATAATCTGCAAGTAAGCTAAAATCGGCTGCAATTCTTATGCTATCACTTTCACCCAGAGAGGTTGGATCTTAGAACATGACGAAACCAGATGTAAATAATGTGTGTCATCTAAATTGCAATACCAGTAATTGCTATTCTTTAGCTGTCTTCTCTTAAACACGTGAAAAAGGAGATAGTTGTCAGCAATTTATCAGTTTAGCATAGGTAAAATTGAAAAGGCTAAGTAGTCTCTTATCACTAGTTGATGGTAAACAGGTCTGCCATTTCCTCGTGCTTAAATCATTTGATAGAAACCTTTCCCATTTCACTCCTAAATACTCTGAATCAATGTTGGACAGTTCCTGAGACATCATCTGTATGAGTTTTTTCAGGTTTGGGTCTACTCTGAACCTACCATAAAAAGAGTATAAACAGATATTTCTTGTAGTTTTTAAGTGAGTTCCTATGATTACAACATTTGCATCAGGAAACATTTCTTTCAATGAAATCAACATATAGTTTATGGAGGGGCCCTATAAATCTTTGATGAACAATTACTCCCCTTTGACCAAGTTTGCCATGCAGATTGGGTTTTTTTTCCATCTCCTGAGTGATTAAGATGTTGATCCAGATGCAGGAGAAAAGTTATGCAGTAGGTTTACTCTATTTTGACCTTTACCTTCATATTTCAAACCAACTTTCTAAAATGTCTGGGTCCCGTAATGATGGCGGGCTAGATACAAAAGTCAGTTTGCATTAGCTTATACAGGCTATACCATGTGAATAAAGATGTGGAAGTCTGAAACCACCTTTTAGTTTTACTATTTCTAAGGAGTCTTTTATTCCATAAAAAAGTACCTATGGCCTCATGACAAAGCTAATAATGCTAGTGAGTGTTGCATGGGGGTAGGTATCTTAAAGCAAAAAAGGGCACTAGGTAAAATAAGCATTTTGATCATTAGTATTTTGTTGAATTGGGGTAAAGTTACTTTACCTAGACAGTGCAATTTGTGTTGGAATTTCTTTTAGTGTAGGCTTAGTGGTCAGTTCAATTAACATATGTGAATGGAGGCAGATATGAATTCTACGACAGGCCTGTTTGGTTGCTAACTTTATGGAAAATATCATTATACTGTGTATCTTGTAGTTTGCATATACACTTAACAGAAGAATAACACATTTTTTCAATAATACTTTTAAACCTGAAATATGACTGTATCTTATTCAAGATACCAATGTCATTAAGACCTGTAAATTTCTTATGCATACATGTACATAGTATGTATGTTAGTGACATCCACCATGCAGTGCTTATGCTGTAGATATTATTTGTATAATGTTATGCAAGTTGTTTGTATGTTAATTGTATGTTCATACCTTTAGCACTTTTATTTTGTATTTTTAATACTAACCTTTAATACTTGCCTCTTATAAAAATGTTCATTTCTACACACTTTTATCTGACTTCTTGGGGCTTTTCTCCCAGGGTCTCCCTGAAAAGGGGTTATATGACCAGATGGATTATTTCAGTTAAATACAATAAATCAATAAATTACTTAATTAATTAATTAATTAATTAATTAATTGTTGTTTCCATAAAAATAGGTGACTATAATAATGTCTTGATTTATTTATTTACCCAGATGGTGCAGTCATCTGTGAACCATGATGTTAAAAAGGCATCTAGCTATTTAATCTGTATCTTAACCAGTTTATAATGTACATTAGAAGTTGTTCAACTGAAATGCCACTATTATGATTAAGAGTGGTGACAGTGGACATTCTTGCGTAGTGCTACAGATTAAAATAATCTCAGAAGAAATTACTGTATTCAGAAAAAAACTTGGGCTTTTGGAATTGCATATAACAATTTGTAGCATTCGATAAATGTTTATAGAAATCCCTGTTTCTGCATGAATGTACATAAAAAAGACAAGTGTATTGAGCTGAATGCTTTACTTAAGCTTACAGCGAGAACCACTATAAAAATGTTATCTTTGCTACAAGCAGTTTAGATATTTAATTCTAGTGTAACCAGGTTTGGACTCCTTGCATATCCCTTAATAAACCCTAAATGGTTATAATTTACAAAATTGGGAATCACCTTCTCTAGTCTGTTGGCATCGATTTTGACAACAATCTTATGTTCAGACTGCAGTAGGCAAAATATCAGTAGTTAAATGAATCCATGGTATCCCTGTTTGCTTTTGAAACATAAGCACTTTTGCTCTTGTAGAGTCTTCCAGAATAATTCCCTTAGCTGTTAAAACCCTTTCATAAAACTCAGTTAAAAACATACTCAGTTATTTTTTCCTACTACAAGGTTAGGCATGTAGCAGACAAGGAATTAAAGGATCAGGAAATCTGATATTATTCTTCCATTAATATATCATTAATTTTGTTTGTGTCAGCATATAACTGACACTCTGCATTACTAAGCAAAACAATGGAAATGTCCTTGCATTTTTTTTTGCAAATTACTTGAGTGAGGCAATTCCTTAAACCAAATAGAATAATTTATATTGTTCTAGTTTGTTTAGGGTGTTGGTACATTTTTTTGATTAGACATTCTCTCTCTCTTATTTAATTCCTGTAGTTGGATCATTTTTTCATGTTTTGTAATTTGTATCACTTTCTCTTTACATTTTGTTTTAAGGAACTCCTCAATAGTAAGTTATAAGTATGTCTGAAGATTGAAATTCTTTCAAAAAGTCAAATACCTTAAGTTGAAATGTATATAAAATCTGCTTTTTTTTTTGTTTTAAATAGAATCAAATTTCCACTGTGTAAATATCAGCTATGACTTTTTCCAGCAATAGTATAAGTAGTATATTATCCAAAAGGTCCCCTGGAATAATTTTTACTGCTATGACCATTAGTGAAGCATTATGCCTTATTAGCCAAATACCAAGCCTACCGGCCACATAACTGGCGGGGCTATAGTTAGTATAGGCATTAATACCTGGGTAATGAGTCTGCCATGTGTCAGTCAAATACAAAGGAGTTCATCCCTTTAGAAATTTTGGGTAGCCTGTTTACTCCTCAGGAGACTGTATCTTGCCATGGGTGTAACACAATATTAAAGACACCCTCTTACCACAATAAAATTTGAGCTGGTGGTCATGGACTTAGTTGCTTGGGCAACATTTTTAAAGGGTTTGCTTCATCTTCACTTGAGCTATAAATGTTTGCCAAAATATTTGAACCCTGCCAACCTAGATCATCCTTTGGGATTATTTTAGAATCCCCAAAATGGCTACATGCTTTTTGAGGTCTTATCATAAATTCAGGTGGTAAGAAATATTCCATTTTGGGAAAGCAGAACCTGCATTTTTTAAAGTTTGTTTCTTGCATTGTATGTTTTTGTATGCACTGTAGAATAGATTTGGCTCTTCTGTGTGGCAGAATTCCTTTAACATTCCAGCTGTAAAGAACATACTCCTGATGTGAGCTGTCACTCACATTATCTGTAGTAACTTTTCCTTTAGGGTGTCATCTGTTTCTAAAGATTTAACTAGGTAACATATACTCATGGTTTAAAACTGTTGCAGACTAAATGATTAGCTAGTAAGAAGCCTTAAAACAAAATCAGTCTCTGTTAACATAAAATATATCTATACAGATTCTATCTCAGCAAGCACTGTGTTGATAAACCTAGCAGAATCACAGTGCCAGATAACACTGGAAATATACAAATATATCAAGCTATAGATCAAACAGTGAAAAAGAAAGTTTGTACCTCTATAGGTGACTACCTCTTAGCTAAAACAGTTGTATATTCATAGGACCACTGGATTAATCAATTGCAAATGCTGCTGTAGTCAGATAACTTCAGAATTTAATTCTGTTTAATGGATGTCTATCAATGTGAGTCATTTTTTGGATCACCTTATTTAAGGGATGTAGGTGAAGAAGGAAAATGGAAAAAAGAAACCTATATTTCAGAGGTCACCATATACATCTGTCTTATAGCTGCTGTTTTATAATATATAGATCTGATGTTGTCAGTCTTCATTCATTCTTGACTGTTGGGTTTTGGTTCCGACCTTCGGAATCGAGTCAGCTTTTATACCAAGCTTGTGCCAGCCAGAAACTCTCAAGCCAAGGCTACCCATACTGCCTCTCTTCCCTTCCCCTCAGATCTCGTTTGCCATGTAGAAAATTGGATGCATCAGCCGTGCTCTCAGCTAAGTGCTAAATTTTTTCCTTCATATATACCTATATATATATATATATATATATATATATATATATATATATATATATATATGTATCCTCTAATTCTTGATTTTGTTGCCTCTTCTTGTTAGTTATTGTTATTGCTGTGTTTTTTGGTTTGAGTGTTCATATATTCCTTCTTCCTTTACCTTGTCGGGTAAATTCTCTTACCATCGTTAGTATAGGCCCCTCCCTTCCCTTTAACTCTGGTAAATTCTTCAATACCATCACTGGTATCCTTATTTCCCTTCTTTCTTTCTTCTTTTTACCCTCTTTGGGGTAATTTTCTAACTACCTTTGTTGGTACAGCCCCTTAAAAAAAAAACTGCACTCTGTACTTTTCTGTTAGTTCTTGTGTGTGTGAGTCTCGCTGTCTGTGCACGTGCCCTCATGTTGTTTTTGAAAGATGGCAGAAAAACAAAAAGGAACCACAGGGTTCAAGCAATGTGAGGAATGTGGCAGAAAGATGCCCAGTTCTGATGGGCATCTTTCATGTGTTTATTGTTTAGGGGTACCACATTTGGAAATACAATCACTGTGTGAATTCTGCAAGGGTTTCAGTGCTCGAACCCTTGCAGAGAGGCATAACAAACTTATCCTTAAGGGGCTGGTAAAATGCCCTTTTAGTGAGGCTTTGTCTAAAGCAGAGACATCTAAGCATCCCAGAAAATAATCCAAGAAAAGGAGTCACTCTTTTCCTACATCGCCTAAAGTACATGAAGCTAAATCTTCTAAGGCACAGGTGTTGATTCATCCCTCTAAACCAAGGCCTAAGACACTGAAATCTACACCGACTTCTGCTCCAGCACCAAAGCCAGTCACATCTCCCACAGTACTGACAACTGCTAAAACTACTAAAACTCCTATGGCACCAACCTTATCATTGGTATCAATGACCCTCTCATCACCAACAATAGTCTCCCCAAGCATTCTGGTTACTTCTTCCCCTGCAGAGCAAATTATTGATCAAATGAGCACAGTGCCAAAGGTCAAGAGTACACCCAGGACTAGGTACTCCTCATCTACATATCCCTTCTTGAGTCAGCAGTTAAGTTCATTTCTTGAAAGGCCAGACTTGCCCTCGGGGGTGTCCGTCTGTTCCACCAGGAGCCTTTCAGACCTTGATCTAGTCAGATTAGTGGATCAGCTCTTGGCGGCCAGAGGCCTTCCTGCCTCCCTCTAGGACCTCTCTCCCATCCAGAGCCAAGGGTTACTCTCCAAGGTCTCCCACTTATCTTCCCCCTTCAACCTCTCTGCATATCTTGGAACCCTCAACTTCGACATTCCTGGTGCCAGCTACTTCAGTGCTGATGGTGGATCTCACCTTGGTCCCAAAACCAACTGTGTGGTCTGCGGCTCCATTGGAGCCAACCCACCCACAGGACCATGATTTGGCTGCCAGCTCCAGGATCCATGGATTGGCTCTGATTTTTTTCCATGGCACCGTCTACAGTTCCTGGTGCCCTGGCAGTTATGAGTCCTCTTGCGGCTCCCACTCTGGAGGTGAGCTCGTCAGAGCGGGGTGTGACCCCAGTTCTGAGGTTGTCTTTCCCAGTTCCGGGCTCCCATCCCTCTTCTGGCAGGCCTGCCTTCTAGATTATAGAGAGAGCCCTGGCCTCAGCAGGCTTGCAGTTGGCACCATCCCCATTGGAGTGTCTTATCTACATATCCACTTTCTCGCAGCTGTCACAATCTGCTACCTTGGGGCAGTGGGCACAACAGCAGCAAGACACCCTGTTGCAGGGTCCCAGATCTTCCCCCTGAGGAGCCACCCTGTAAGAGATAATGCAAGAGGAAGCATCTGGATTCTCCAGAAGAATTGGTCACTGAGGATACAGATTTCGATGAAGGGGAAGGGTCCCCTTGGTCACCCCCTGAAGAAGTCTCCTTCAGAGACATCCTGGAAATTTTAAAACAGAGGGGTGATTGGAAGTCCACAAACCCATCCTTTGAGAAATCTGTTTTCTTACAGGCTTTTCATGCCCAGCCTTCTACTTCTTGGGTGACCCCACCTGCCAATGAACTGGCCAAACTCATCGTGCAGTGTGTGTGTAAGACTCCTGATACTATAGAGCCAATTCCCCAGAGACCGGACAAAATTCTGTCCACTCCCAAGGATCAGCCTCACTAGTCGAAAGGTCTAGCAGTAGATACCATGGTGGTGGCGACTGCAACAAAAAAGGAACTCACCAAGGAAAGTCCAACTGTCCATCCTCCAAACCAAGAGTCCCAGATGATGGACAGATTCGGGAAGCGGGTCTTTGTTTCATCAACCTTCTCCATACAATCCTTGAATTTTTTGGCACATCTCACTCGATTACAAAGGGATCTGATAACTGAGCTTTCAGAGACCTTAGCAGGAACAGTGTCTGATGAGCTCTGTGATGAGGCTGCCTCCCATTTTGCCACCCTAGAATCAATCTCCAACTCATCCATGCAGCTTATTGCACATGGAGCTGAAGGGACAACCAGGGCAGTGGGTACAGGCGTTGCCATTAGACGTCATGCCTGAATGCACTTATGTGACTTTGTGGACCCCTTCAAGTCTTCCTTTATCAATGCTCCCATTGATGCTTCATAGTTATTTGGCCCAAAAGTCAGAGACACATTAGCCAGGTGTGAGAAGGATGGAAAGACCCTTTCTGCTGTGGGCATCCATTTTTCCACTCCTCAATGACCTTACTCCAGGAATCAAAGGAGTGGAAAGATGTGGTTCAGAAAGTCCCAAGGGCCTTTTCGGGATACAAGTGGAGAGTATTCCACCCGGGGCAGAGTGGGTGACTCTTCAGGAAGACACCCCTCCTGTGGCAGAGGGGGCCTGCATAACCAGGGTTCCAGGGATTTCTTCTCTGGACAACCCTACCAGTGCTCTTGAGCAGTGGCCAGATTGCTTACCTCTGGAAGCAGTCAGGGAAAGATTCTCTCTGCAGCATTCAGCCTGGCACACAATAACATTGGATTCCTAGGTGCAGACAATAGTTAGCAGAGGTTACCATATCCCCTTCAGTTTTTATCACAGACCACAAAGGTGAATCCCCGATGTTCCACCCAGTCAGAGGGATATAGCAGCACTAGAAATCCAAAAGCTGCTTCAAAAAAGAGTCATCCAAACAGTCCCCTCAGACCAAATAAGATCCGGATTTTACTCAAGATTCTTTTTAGTGCCATAGATGACAGGGGACTGGAGGCCAATCTTAGACCTCAGTGTTCTGAGCAGGTTTGTTCAACAGACAAAATTCTGGATGGTCACGGTTCAGTCTATCCTTCCCTTTCTGGAGAAAGATGATTGGATATGCTCCATAGATCTTTAGGATGTGTATTACCACATAAAAATGCACAAACGCTCCAGAAGATACCTCTGATTCTGGCTAGGAGTCAGTCATTACCAATTTTGAGTACTGCCCTTTGGTCTCACCACAGCCCCCAGGGTGTTCACCAAATGCATGGCAGTGGTAGCAACTCACTTAAGGATGCAGGGATTCCACGTGTTTCCATATTTAGATGCCTGGCTCCTCACTGCCCCCACCAGGCATCTGCTGCTTTCCACCTTGGACTCTGTTTTAAGGGTTGCAGAGTTCTTAGGCATCTTGATAAACAAGGAAAAATCAAAGCTATCCCCCACACAGGACATACAATTCATCAGAGCAAGACTAAACACAAAATCCTGCATGGCTGCTCTTCCACTTCACAGACTGAAGAAGTTGGGGTCACAACTTTAAGTGGTACTTTCTCAAGACAAAGTTCCGGCTCGCCAGGTCTTACAGCTCCTTGGGTCCATGGCAGTGACAGTCACCTTAATTCTTCTGGCAAGATACCACATGAGGCTGCTTCAATGGCTCATGTCATCACAGTAGTCAATGTTAACTCATCCAATGTTCCACCCAATCACAATAACCAACCGGTGCAAGCAAGATTTATATTGGTGGAGGAAGCTAGAAGACAAATTATGGAGCCGCCCCTTTTCCTCCTCCAGCCCAAGGCCATAGTGACCATGTATGAATCCCTGATTGGGTGGGGGTGGGGCATTTTCAGGGAAAGACAGTTCAAGGCACTTGGTCTCCTTTAAAGGCCAGTTTGCATATCGACATCCTGGAAATGAGGGCTGTACTGTTAGTGTTGCAAGCATTCCAATCTACCCTCCCTTCAGGGACAATTGCTATTCAGTCAGACAACATGTCAATAGTCTGGTACATCAATAAACAAGGGGTAACCAGATCCTACACTCTGTGTCGGGAAGCCCTAAGAGTTTGGCAATGGGCAATCACCTCCAACTGCTTTCTGATAGCAATGCACATTCTGAGGAACTTCAACCTGATTGCAGACAAACTGAGCAGATACTTTCTCCTGCCTCATGAGTGGTCTCTCAATTATGATGCTGAGGTGAAGATTTTTCATTGATGGTGTCAGCATTGCTGCAGTCTGTTTGCCTCTCCCATAAACCACAAATGTAGCAGCTACTTTGCCCTAGTTCCCCCACAGGGGGAGTCCCCGAGAGTTGCTCTTCTCCACGATTGGCCCCTGGGACTTCTTTATGCCGTTCCACCAGTCCCTCTAATTCTCCAATTTTTGAACAAAGCCCAACAGTTGAGAAGCAAAGTGATTCTCATTGCACCTTATTGGCCCCATCAAGTCTGGTTTCCCTTTCTCTGACCTCACTTAGTTCACTGTCCATGAATTCTGGAGACAACTCCAGACCTGTTGTCTCATCCACAGGGCCTGGTCCATCCCAGCCTACTAAATCTCAAGCTGATGGCTTGGTTTCTCCACTTCCAGTAATTGCCAGGTGAAATAATTTATCTTTTCCAGTACAAAAGATACTTTTGGCTTCTCATAAGTCATCCACCAGAAAACTTTATCTTAGCAAATGGAAGAGATTTGTACTTTGGTCTGATGAAAAAAGTATTAATCCTTTTTCAGTCTTGACCAGTAAGGTCTTGGAATACTTGTCCACCTTATTTCAATTGGGATCCTCTACTTCTACCATCAGAGTTCATTTAGCTGCCATTTCAAATTTCCATAATGATTTTGATGACCTTTCCTTGATGTCTCACCATCTCTGCAAAACCGTTTTTAAGGGTGCATTACATTTGAAACCACCTTTCAAAGAGCCCATTGCACCTTGGAATTTAACGTTGGTCTTACAAAGTTTGGTCCATCAGCCTTTCGAGCCAGCAGCCACTTGTGATATCAGATTTTTATATTGGAAAACTTTATTCCTGGTAGCCATCATGATGGCCAAGAGAATCTCAGAATTTCAGGCTGTGTGTGTAAAACATCCATATATATTTTTCACAAAGAGAGAGTATCATTCAGAACTAACCCCTCCTTTCTGCCTAAAGTAGTGTCAGATTCCAATATTAATCAGTCCATAGATCTACCAGTTTTCTTCCCAATTTTCTCAAACAAGTAGAATATTGTTTACATTTGTTAGACATACACAGACAATTACGTTTTTATATGGATAGAACAAAATCTTTTAGAAAATTGCTCCAATTGTTCCTATCCTTTTCAGGTACTAGACTGGGCAAATCACTTTTGAAAGTTACTCTCTCAAAATGGTTGAGAGATTGCATCACTTTTATTTATCAACAAAATTAGCTGGACTTATCAACAAAAGTTAGGGCTCATTCTACCAGATCTGTTTCCACTTCAGTAACTTTTCATTCCAGAGCTTCTATGGATGACATATGTGCAGCCACAACTTGGGCTACTCTCCATACCTTTATCACTCATTACAAATTGGATATGGTCTCCAGGGGAAGAGCATCCTTTGGCTCTATGGTGCTCAGGAATATCCTTCCCTAGGGTCTCCCAGGGCATAAAAGTGCTAGGGACTTGGTCCCAACAGTCAAGAATGAATGCAGATTGACAACATCAGATAAAGAAGTTATGTTCTTACCATAATGTTCCATCTGTGTTGTTGATCTTCATTCATTCTTGACATGCCACCCACCTTCCCCTAGCAAAAGACTCCTGGAAGTTTGGAAATAGTCCTGGGATCCTAGTAGGGCTGTTGCTCAGACAAGGCTTCTATGATTTTCGACTCTGTGAGCAAAACTCAATCTGAGGGGAAGGGAAGAGAAGCAGTATGGGTAGCCTTGGCTTGAGAGTTTCTGTCTGGTGCAAGCTTGATATAACAGCCAAGTCAGTTCCGAGATTCGGAATAAAAACCCAACAGTCAAGAATGAATGAAGATCAACAACACAGATGGAGTATTATGGTAAGAACATAACTTCTTTTTTTCATGCATAGGCAAATTTTTCTCCCATAATCTACTACCTGTTGCATATATTGAATAGAAAACCATTAAGCAGATGTAATGCCTGTATCTATCATGTGGGAAATATGTGAGATGTACTGACTACATCAACCAAATGTCATATTGCATCAAAAGAAAGTTAAGACAAGAAAAACAGCTCAATTTAGGTAGTATATTACCATTTTAGAATAAACCTAAGGATTATAACCACACCCATTATTACAACTTCTTGGAGTAGCTAGTACTTATCAAAATATTTACTTAAAATAAAAACCCTATAATTTAACTGATAAATGAATTAAAAGTATATCCAAATACTTTCTTATTGTTGACTGTTTAGCCAAAAAAAAAATAAAGAAACACACTCCTAACATTAAAAATAAAACGTTAAACAGTGTAGCCAAGTGTTTCTGTTGATGGGATGACTGACAATGTGTGGGAATATTTTACTATTTTCTGTAGTATGTATTTCTGAGAATAATACTAAAGCTAGGTAAATGAGGCAGTGAAGTCCCAGTTTTATACTTTTCACATACATAATAAAATGTGAAGTAAAGTAATGGGTTCCATTATACCTTGATATGAAACTGAATTGAAAGTGCGTGGCCCAAAGGCCACCTGGTTACTGAGACTGGCATATTTAAGATGGTGAGTGGAAGGACAGATTTAAAGCAACATTGGCATGGTTGTTGCCAATTCCTGTTGGTCCACTGTGCCAGAAGTCATATCACTCCATGATCTTTCCTGACTTGCAATTTCTTCAGGCTGTATTGCATTACTGATTCTACATCAACTGCTTCATCAAGACTGGTAAGGAGCTAATATATTTTCTCTGCGGGGATTTGTATATTGAACAAGAATGCTTTTGAAGCACTAGGTTTCTCCATTTCACATTCACTATGTAGCCTATGTATAGTTTCTTTCTCCTTTTTCTTTAGTGAGGATTTACATGAAGGTCTGTCTCTTGGGTCTACTTTAGAATGACGAATGTTTGAAATATCGAGCGCTCACATGAGCGAATATTTCAAACCTCGATATTGCTATTTTTTTTTGCACTACAATGTGGATCAGAATATTTGCCCTTTCCTCACTGTAGTGCAATCTCGGAGTTGGAATATATATTTAGCGGGGGGGGTGTGGGGGGTGCAGCCCCCCACAATAACAATTTCAAGTTTTGGAATATTCGTTCATATGAGCATTTGAGACATTGATCTTTCATTTTTCTGACATAGACCCTGTCTCTCACTCTTATTTTTTTGAGATGTGGTGGTACTGTTTTCAAAATTTCTCCATAAGAATGTTGCAGGAAGCATTTTGATATTATAGAAATTGTGCCACTTTCGGAAATGACGGGTAACTAGAATGATGTGTTTTGGCAGACACACACACACACACACACACACACACACACACACAAGCACTTCCACCCCCACGTCTTTGTTGAACTTCTCTGAACTTACCTGAATTGAAGGTGCCTCCATTGAAGTAAATGAGTCACCACCATCTTTGGATGATATTAAACCTTTTTATCCAGCTGTGGAAATTTACACAATTGGGAGATGCAAGCAATTCTGGAGGAAAACGCATGGCTATTTAGCATTATCTGCACCTCTGGATTAGCTCATTAGCCTAGTGTTCAGTCAGTAGGACCGCCCCCATGATGATGCTCCCACTAGTATGAAACCTCAGCAATAGGGCAGTCAGTGAAGCAGAAAGGGCTACTGTGAGGGGAAAACTGATGGTATTAAGGCTTTCCGGATGTGGTAATATTTTGAATCCCAGGGTATAAGTTTGAATTTTTTGCCTAGAGTTCTCAGTCCTGCTAAGCATAAATTTGAGAGAATACTTTAAACTGAACAAATAAAGTAACTTTTTGCTATTTCTTCAATTTACATAATTTTGTCACAGTTAAATTGCTTAATTATGGCACTGAATGGCACAAATTTAGTACTGTGATTAAGCTACATTAAAACAGTAGCACTTTGTATGGTCTGGGAAAGCTTCAAGTGTTCTGAGTGGGGCTGCATTCTGGGAGCTGATGTGTAGTTCCAAAAATCTTGACTTTGTCCCTGACATATGTGATTCACATGTAAGAGGCAAAATTGTGTGGTATCAAGAATGATCAAGTTAGAGGCACTCTGTCAAATCAGGACTGTCTCTCGAGAAAGTATTTGAGGTTTGTAGAGTGAGTAAAATTTCAAGTTTTCAGATATAAGGTTTAGCTGAGTAACTTGAGTGTTCTTTTTAAAAGGCTATGAGAGTAAATTATGGCAAAATAAAGTGAAAAGCAAATAAAACCACATTGCCTCCAAGATGACTCCAGACCTAAGCTTGTTCTGGAAAGTATATGGACAAAGCAAACTCCAGTAAATCTCTCCCAAATTGAGATACTTCTTGCCTTCCCATTTTTAAAACCATTACTGCTTCTCCTCCAGGGGCCATCACCAACTGCAAATCCTTCAGTACAAATAACTGTCACCACCCACACTCAGCAACAAAGTCATTCTTGGCCCCACCCTCCATTCCAGAAATAATAGCTCCTTTTATTTCAAGTTATCCTCTACACGTGTATGAGAGAAATACTAGAAAAGCTTGAGAAAAACGCCAGCAAACTTAAGCCCCTGCAGAATTTCTCCATTTCTTTGTATCATCATACAGTCTCAAGCTAACCCGAAAACACATCTTTATTCTCTATTTGCAAATGAAATTGCCCACTTCTCTAGTTTATGCACTCCCTAATCATTGCAATCATAAAAAATGTCTCTCACCACCCACAGGATTTTAGACTGATCTCTACTCTGTTCATAATTAAGAAAAATATACTGAAAAATTTCATGTATATGCAGTGCTGTGGCACAATGCTGCAGCTGTTGGTGTTGTCCCCTCACAGCAAGATGTTCTCCGGTTTGATTCTTGGCTGGGGTGCCTTGTGTGTGGAGTCTGCATGTCCTCCCTGCATTTGCATAGGATTCCCCCGAATGGTCAGGTTTCTTCTCACATTCCAAAGACATGCATCTGGAGCATTTCTCCCCAAGCTTGTACAGAAAAATGGACTCTGTCCCAGTTGGACTTTCCCAGTAAACAAATGTTAAATAAATAAAATAAATAAATAAATAGTCTAAAGGGTGGCTTCAAAACATAACATAATAAACTGTCATCTACACAAAAAGATATAATTAGCAGATCATTAGTAGAATATATAAAATATTGCAAAATGACTATAAAAATCAATTAGATGAGATTAGAAAAGATTGGGAAGAGAGAGAATGGAAAGTCAATATAAAGGAACCATGGGAGAACATCTGTACATCTGCAAAGTAGGCAATAAAATCTAGAAAGTTTAGTACTGTGCTTGCAAGTGTTTGCATAGGCACTGACATACCCCAAGCACACTTCATAGACTTTTTCCTCAGGTAGATAGCAAATGCTGGAGGTATGATGGGAAACAGAGCTAATTGGGAACATGTTTTTGGAATGTAACAAACTGGAAAATTAAAAAAAACAATCCCTACAGAGTTGTCAGAAATGCTGGGGAGCAAATGGATGTAATTAGGAAAATGATACTTTTGAGTTAGGATACTGGATCTGAATTGCCTAGGCATAGTAAGGCTGTATAAGTTTAATGATATTGAATGCCAAAAAAACAATTACTAGAAAGTGGAAATCCAGGTCTGGATAGATTGGGCTGAAGTAATGAAAACAGTAAAGGAGATAAAAGAACTGTGGATAGGATCTTTAGATAAGGGAAGGAACAAATTGCATAGACATGGAATTTATGGGAGCGATACATGCAGAACAGTGTTCAGGAATAGGAATGAAATTTAACTCATTACAATCAAGTGATGCCTTCAGGTGTTTCTGCAGTTATATCCTATTGATGCCTCTAGGGATCAAATATTACTTGTTCATATTTGCATTAATAATTCCAAAACCATCTATATACAAAGTATTAAAATATTTCATCTTGAAGCTTACACAATCGCAAACACAACTGCATTAATGTCAGACTATCTCTTGCAGATAAAGGGATATTAATTGTTGTTCATTTATTTATTTATGTTGTCATAAATTTCATGTTTTTCTAAATATCTTGACAACCAAGTAACACAGGCAGAACTGCTTAGCCTCAGATGAAAGATTTCAACTGGGTAAACAAAATTCTTCTGACAGTATGTGTATAACTTGAGTGGTTGTTGAGATATTGTAAGTTGTTTACAAAATATTACAAACATAATAGCTACTGTTTTTTTCTGTGAATTATAGAACTCAGTTTAAGACTTAAGAATATAAAGAATGCTACAGATTTAAAAATAGTTTTTACTGAAGCGTTTGACATTTATACTTCTTTAGTAACCCCTATGGTTCCAGAGTTATAAACATTTCTTTGAAATGTGAAGACATAATTTTATTCTATCAAAAAGCTTAGGCTCAGCTCATTGAAAGTTACAATACAAACTTCAAGGGCTCCACTGGAGAGAAGGCAGTAAATGAGCTAATTATGTAAAGGAGTGAGTGATGATAAATACAACATATATGTATACTGCATGAAAATAAAAGAAATGTAGTTATAATTTGTTTTCTTTTCTGTTACTGTATGTGTACTTGTATTACTTTTTGAAAAATGTCATATTTCATAAAGATGTTTGAAAAAAAGAGAAAGAGATCTTTTATAGCTGTGGAAAATGGATGACTAACTGGCAGTATATTTATAGAACTTACCAGAGCTTTTGAAACCGTTGATAACAAAATCCTCCTAAATAAATGAAAGGATGTAGACTTCGGCCCCAGTACCCTAACCTTGTTCACAAACTACAATGAACACAGAACATTCAAGGTATACATTAGTGGTATTTTCAGTTCCCCCAGTAACTGCTCTACAAACAGATGATATTAATCTCCACACATCAGAACCAGCCGTAGTTCACATTCCAAAAAGCTCCTAAAAGACTTCTAGATAAAATGTCACTCATTCACTGCCATTCAGGTGACACTCAGAAACACAAAAACAGCTACTATGTTTTTGGGTACATCTCAGAAACTGACTAATAGTAAGCCTTTATTCATAATGGATCCAAACAACACAAATAGCATAACCCCCAGTATAAGTAAACTGGCTTAATGTTGGACTCAGACCTTTCCTATAAACTACACACAGGTTTGACTGCTGATATAGTCAGTTTACAACAAAAGGCCATCCTGTACCTAATCACCATATTCCACATTCATATTGTGCCCTAAAATTTAACATACTTACCCCTTGAGTGGAATCAGGTACATAACTAGGGTGGGGTAAAGAGGATAACTGCCCCAGGTGAAAAGTGTTTGGGGATGTGACTGGACATTCAAGACTGATCCTGATTGATTCTTAGTGCATAACAGCTTTTAAAAGCTGGTATTACATTTGTAGCCAATCCTGAGTGGTGTAGCACTCCTGGAGATGTCTAAATTGTAGTAGCAACTGCTTGCAACATTTGTCACAAGCAGTTTGCTATAGTATAAAAGAAAAAGAAAAAAACATTTTGTTTTACTAAAATCTGACAGCTGTAGTCCTTCATATGTGTGGTATAAAGTGTAGCAGTTTGCTACAGTTTAAAAGAAAAAAAAATATTTGTTTCATAACCCCCCCCCCCAAGTAAAATTCCATTGAACAGTTGGGACAGAAGGGAGGGGTGAGTATCTGGCCACCTGGTTGGTGTGCCAGTAGAAGGATCAGAGCAGACTTTTTTTGCTCTTCACTTGAGGAGCTGAGGATGTGGAGTGCTAGTTGTGCCAGTTATGTCTCAGGGTGGAATATACTCTTCCCATCATTATCCAGTCCTCCTCACCAAACATACTTAATTTGTCATGCATGTACTACTAACCTTTTTCTAAGCACCTTTATATCTACCCAGTCATTTTCAGTTAAACATTATATACCTCATTTAAGTCCTCCTTCTTTTAAACCTCATTCCTCCCCTGTATGTATTGTTATCACAATTCCCATTTTTTCTGTGTAGTTTGTTCCTACCCTTTTCTAAAGATTCAAATTCCAGTTGTTTTATCTCTGTTACTATATTCACTACCTCTAATATATTTGGTTTAGATTTTGATTTCCATTTTTTAGCAATTGCTTTTTGGCAGCCACCATAATTAGACACAGCAAAGCCTTACCATGTCTAGGCAATTCAGACTGTATCATAGCTCAGAAAAATCATCTCCCTCAGCACACCAATCCATCTACCCTGCATCTCTGACAGTGCATCCATACTACCACAAATACAGCTAAACCTCATGTAAATACACTTGTATGTCAAGAGTTTTAGTCCATTTATAAACATTGCTGATGCCACTATAGCATGATACTGTCTGGATTTTGTCATAGGAACAGGTTTTAAAGTTTTGAAGAAGTTTAGTTGCAGAAGGTTCTGCCTTGAAGTTCTCTGATGTGTCACAGGCTGTAATGCTAATCATCGAGTGCTAGGTGCAGTAGTAGGAGGGTAGTAGGAACTAGCACTCCACATCCTCAGCTCCTGAGTAGGAAGGTACACCAGAAGCATATGAACCATCAAGAGTTCCAACAGATACATAAGCAAGGTATGCATTGTTAGAGAAAGCAATGTTAGCAATTCTTTCTGGATGTCAGAAATTCCATGATTATAGTTATTATTTTTTATTGAAATCAGCATTCAAGGGACATAAAAATTATACTTCCAAATCAACTAAGATAATTCATTCTTCAAAAATCTATGAGTTACACTTAATGTTGATTTAGCGTTACAACCAGTCCATTTTTACATAGGTCAAACCCTATTTCGGCAGTTGTGTCCTGCAGAAAAATATGAAAAACTACAGGTGTCCTGAGATTTCATGGCAAAAAAATGTTTCCTAAGTTTCCTGTAATATTTACATAAAAACATTACTTTGTAATGAAACACCTCAATAGTTTATGAAGCAACAGAAACAATGCAAATTCTATAAGCACAAGATTTTACTTTGGCAAAAAATGAAGTCTAGTTCTTTTACACTAGTTGGGAGTATGTTCTTCCTGCAAAATCACGTGTTCTACTTTGACTTTTGCAAACTACCCTAGAATGACTAAATATAATGAAAGAGTATGAGCATCCTATTACTGGCTGAACATATCAGATCAAATTGAAAATAATCCAGAGACATCTGCAATACTTTAGGTAATCAATTTCATATGCAGTACTGGATCTTCCATTGATGAAAAAAGTAGAGTTGTGTAGCAACTTATCATAACAGTAATGCAGTATTACTAACCATTGGGATTATCCTGCCAGGGATAGCCATAAATCTGGCCAAGATACCAAAGCCTAGTTGTCTTCCCCTCACTCAGTATGTCTGATGTATGACCAAAGCACACCAAGGCTATGTGGTACATAATGGACGTTACCAGACTAATTTCTTGTTATACCCAAAAGCCAGGAAGACAACAAAGACAAGAGGTCATCAAAAACACATGTCAACCAAGAAAAGGAAGAAAAAAGATATCACCTTGGTCTAAACAGAAAAACGAACAAAGTAGAGGGGAGGGAGAGATGTAATATTGCAACAGTTATCAGTCAGACATCTACTGTTACATTAAATTCTTACACAACTGTACTATGTTTTCCCTTTGATCACTGTTGCAGTATTACTAACCATGGGAAGAGTCCCAAAACTTTCTACACATGTTGAAGGAGTTAGAATGGAGAATGGAGCCAGAATATAGGATTCCTTGTAAGATGTGGAAATGTGGGTTTACACTCCTTAATTTCCTGCTTAGGTTTGTCCTGAGATCTCGTTTTTGAATACATTTTACCCTTTTGGGGGGCCATTTTGGATCTGTGAAAGATGGGACCTGCCTTAGAAGAGTAATTCCGTTGACAGTTAGGGACAGGAGAATGAAAGATCTTTTTAAAATCTTGCATTATCTTGCCTCTGACCTGAAGGTTATTAAAAATGTCAGCAGCAGCAGGACCAAAGAGGGTATCCCTATCCAGAGAGGCATCCAAGAGTTTAAATTTAATGTCCTCAGGAAGAGGATGGAGCCTACGCCAAGCAATCCTCATAACAGAACCAGCATCACCTGCATCACAACAACATTTAATAGAATAATTTGCAACCTGGGAAGCAGCATTGAGTAAAGAAACAGCAGCAGACTTGATATCAGAATCAGACATATTGGACAAAAATTTACCCAGGTCCCCCAGCAGAAATTACAAATAATTGGTCATATGTGTCTGATAACTAAGAGAATAAAAGACCAGAATGAAAGAGGTGAAAATCTTTTTTCCATACCTATTGATAGCTCTACTATCGTGATCATAAAGGAGAGTACTAGATGATGGTAAGAGTGTTAGCAGGCTTATCACATTCTAGGGAAATGACAGCAGGATCAGAGGAAGGATTCTTAAACCAAATCACCTGGGTGTCTGGTACTTTGTAGAACCTGACAAAACCGAAGTGCTCAAAAGCAAGAAATCAATACCAATGACTAACAAGTTACAATCCTAAAAGAAGTTAGGCACAGGAACAATGATATAGGATTTAATAATGTCCAACACACAAAAGCTGAACAAATACCATCCAAACAACTGTAGTGCAGTGAACAATATACAACAAACTGAAAAGCTTTCATCCAGGTAGCACGTTTTCAATATACATATGTTACCTTGAATTAGCATGTTAGTAAGAATGATTTTAGTTATGAGTTTTATTTTAGCGTAATTGAAGTTGTACCCTTGAAGTGGAGATCTTAATAGTTATTTGGAGTTATGTAAATATTACTGGATAATGATGCTTTGAGCTGATAAAACACAAGGACTAAATGAATCTTTTAGTTTAAAAACACTTGTAAAGTTAAGTATGCTATGATTGGTTAGTTTGATAAATGTGATGTTATTTAAATGCCCATGGAACTCTCATACTTACTGGTTTCAAGGACATGTTAAATTAGAAGAAGCTTATAAACAGGTAACAATATTCACCAGTGTTTCTCATCACTGTCTGGTTTTAAAGATCATAGTCTGTGTGTACTTCTCAAAACAATGTCTTACATTAAAATTATTTATCCTGAAATTTCATGGCAAAAAATGTTTCCTAAGTTTTCTGTAATATTTACATAAAAACATTACTTTGATTACTTTGTGCTGAAACACCTCAATAGTTTATGAAGCAACAGAAACAATGCAAATTCTATAAGCACAAGCTTTTACTTTGTCAAAAAAATAAAGTCTAGTCCTTTTAAACTGGTTGGGAGTATGGGCAGGATTCACGAAGCCTCCGTGTAAGAGTTACAAGGCTTACACGGAGGCTGCAGTTAAACGGTGTGACGTCAGCATGTCATGCATATGCATGAGGGCATGCTGAATCACACCTAAGGCTTACACGGTCCGTGGAAGACAGTGGGGGGCGTGTCCGTGGGCCGAGCCCTGCAAACGGACACGCCCCCAGAAGAGTAAAAGTGCCTAAAGTAAACCCCCACAACAGAGTCCATGGAAATGTGAATAAACACAACACAACACATGCCCCCACAGACTATGAACATAAAATTATATAAATGAACATGTTATATTTTTTTGAAATTGTAAAGATGTTTGCCCGTGAGTACGCTGTTTGGCGTGCCGTAGCTTAGCCACAGTTAGCAGTAAGTGGAAAAGCATATAAGAACTAACTATGCAAAGTAAGCCAAAAAGCAATAGCGTAGCGGTAGAGACGTTGGCTGAAGAGCAGGCAGTCATGGTTCGAGCCCCCACAACATCAATTTTTATTTTTAGTGAAATAAGCACAAAACAAGTTCCTGACATATATGTACACATATAAAATTATATTTTATGTAAAATGTAATGAAATGGGCCATTTATTTTGAAGAAATGTGAGATAAAATAATAAAAAATGCCAGATGTGCCTATAGCTGAGCTACAGTTTAACAAGTTGAGTGCATCTGCCCGTAGGTGAGCATTGGTTTAACAGGTGCAAAATGAGTGCCCGTAGGTGAGCAGTGGTTCAACAGGTGCAAAATAAGTGCCCGTAGGTGAGCAGTGGTTTAACACGCTGAAACTGTGTGCCCCTAACTGAGCTGAGCGTAATATGCGTGCTGACAGCCAAACGAAGCGTAAACCAGCGTAACCCGTTTGCGCGGAGCTGCGCACCGCGCCAACAAGCTAACCGACGGGCAACGTTGAGCAAGCTGTCACAAAACTGCCTTTACACAGACACACCTCCTAGCCTGTGTAGACAGTCATAAAATATAAAAAGCAGTGGCCAGGTTCGAACCCAGGATACCATGCACCATAGTCAAGGTACTGAACCACTAAGCCATGACAGCTGTACTTAGAAATGCAGTAATAGCAAATATATAGGAATGAATAGAAAGAGGAGCATGACAAAGCAGGTTTTGTGAAGCTGATACAATTCCAAAATGGCCAATCACAGATAAGTGCAGGAAAGTGTGCCACCCAGCAACAGCCCCTAAGGCAAGACAATGTACCTAACACTTTAGTCATAGGTGACTCTATAGTCCGGCACACTGATGTCCCTCTCACCAGGTTGAATAAGGAGAAAATTACAGTCAGCTGCCTGTCGGGTGCCAGGATCCGGCACATAACGCATGCACTCAAGTCACTCCACAACAAGTACAAATATGACTCTGTCATTGTCCATGTTGGAGTGAATGTCTTGAGACGTACCTCCCTGGACTACATGAAAAGAGACATGGAAGAGCTCTCGGATCATGTGGCCCAGGCAGGTATGACCCTAGCCCTGAGTAGCATCCTGCCTTCGCCCAGAATGATACCACAATATAAGGATAAAATGATTGACTTCAACAATTGGCTAAGCTTATGGTGTCATTCAAAGGGGATCCAGTATCTGTCTGCCTGGGATGACATGATTGACAGACCACGATGCTTTGCCAGAGATGGTCTGCACCTGTCGCCCCTGGGATTCAGGTTACTGGCTAAGGCTCTTGCCACCCTATAGTGCCTTTTTAGGAAAACTTCAAAGGACAAAACCACCACCGTAACAGGTACAAGCATGCAAAATCTGAAGGTAATGCTACTCAATGCTAGAAGTCTAAACCTCAAAATGCACTCTCTCGAGGCACTCCTAAAAATGGAAAACATCGATATCTGTGCAGTAACTGAGACCTGGTTCAAGGCTCCAAAGAGCACCCCTGCAATACCAGGCTACAACTCTTACCACACTTTTCGGCCACCAAACCAGGACCGAAACACTAAAGGTGGAGGAGTGTCAATATTCACCAAGGATATTCACACCACCAGGCTAGTTGGCCAACACAATGTGTCTGAAATTCTCCAAGTGCAACTAACACTAGGTAAGACTGCAATCCAAATTGTAGCTTGCTACAGATCCCCCACCATACCCCAAGATTCTCACTACACCTTTCTAAACATACTGGAAAATATTAAGATAGAACCAAACACCCTAATACTGGGTGATTTTAACTACCCTGCCATTAACTGGGAAAACTACTCATGTCCCAACACCTTTGCACAACGGCTCTTGGAATTCATAAATTCCAACGCCCTGGATCAACTAATCCATAGTCCCACCAGGGGCTCCAATATCCTAGACCTGGTCATTACCAACATGGGAAATCGATGCTCCATACCTATGGTCACCCCCTCGTTAGTCAGGTCTGACCATAAGCTAATCACCCTTAACATCCACATCCCACCCCACCCCCAGTAAAGAAACCACCATAAAAAACTTCTCCAAAGCCAACTTCATGCTACTCAAGTCAGAAGTGACAAACTTCATGACACCCATGCAGACGGGAACTGAAAGTTCAACTGCTGAATCCTACACTAAGGCACTGTACGAGCACATCCACTCATGCATGAATTGTGCCATCCCAAATAGAACCAAAATGCTCTCATCCAAAAAAAGGAAGCCAATCTGGTGGTCCCCTGCCATAAACAAACTTTACAACAAAAGGAAGAACCTTTTGCAGAAAAGAGGAAAATACCAGGATGCAAAAAACTCCCTAACTAGCCTCAGTAAGAAACTGAGATGCCTCATAAAATCCTCCAAAGCTAGTTACGAAAATAAAATTGCCAAAGATTCCAAAGACAACCACAAAGCATTCTATAACTATGTCAAGAATCTAAATGGCAATGCTCAGATCTGCTCTGAGTTAAAACAGAATGGCATTAAATATACTGATCCGAAGGATATTGCCAATATCCTGGCAGATCGATTCAGTGCCAACTTCACCCCCCTCTCACCCCCTAAATGGCCCATCTCATTACCGGAAGATTGCCAAATTCCAGTAATAACGGCCACACAGGTACAAAACGCACTCTCTAAAGCCAAGAATACAGCATCCATGGGACCAGATGACATCCCGGGCTGTGTACTACATGAACTACAATATGAACTGGCACCTCACCTAAGTGTCATGTTTAATCATAGCCTCACCTCAGGTTTCGTGCCCACTGAGTGGCAGAGCTACAGTTATCCCAATCCACAAGGTCGGATCCACCTTGGATCCCGGAAACTACCGTCCCACCAGTCTGACAAGCCTTATCTGCAAGGCCATGGAGCGTATTATCATGGAACTTATAAACAAAGACATTGGCAACCTTCAAACACTGGACCCCACCCAGTTTGGGTTTGTGAAGGGCCGATCTTGTCTCCTGAACCTGATTGACTTCTTTGAATCAGTCTCCAGAGCCATGGACAAGGGTAAGGTGGTCCACACAGCCTATCTAGACCTTGCCAAGGCCTTTGACACCATCCCCCACTCTGCAATCATAGATAAACTTACTAAGTTGGGCATTAATCCCTATGTCACCCAGTGGGTTGCTAAATGGCTTACTGATAGAACCCACACTGTAAAAGTAGCAGACTCCAAATCCAGCTCCAGACAAGTGACAAATGGAGTACCTCAGGGTTCAGTCCTGGGGCCGCTCTTGTTTGGCATCTACTTCTCTGAAGTACAGGTCAACACTAAGGGACTCTGGCTAACAAAGTTTGCAGATGACTGCAAACTGGGAGCCATTATTGAATCCCCAAATGATGTGGATACTCTACAAAAGGGCCTTACAGAAACAGATGCTTGGTGCCAGAGCCATGGGCTCAAGCTCAATGCCAAGAAATGTATTGTTATCCCCTTTGAGAAAAAACATGTATCCATGAATTATCATATAGGTGGCAGTACACTAAACACAGAAAGTGTGATAAGAGACTTAGGGACACAGGTGAACAGTGGTCTCACCTTCAATAACCACATCGCCACAACAGTCAAGAAATCCTTCTGTGTGGCACACCTCATCACGAAGGGCTTTTCATCCAGAAAAAAGGAGGTCATTGTCCCACTGTACTCATCCCTCATTAGACCCATTATAGAATACAACGCCCCATTTGGTATGTACCTCTCAAGACATCTGCAACAACTGGAAAGGCCTCAGAAGTACCTCACTAAAAGAATCACAGGCCTAAAGCAGATGCCCTACGCTGACCGCCTTAAAAAACTCCAGCTATACTCTGTCGCATATCGTCTACTCAGAGGCGATCTCTGCTTAACATACAAGTCCATGTCAAACCCAGAGCTGTTGGACATGCTACACTTAAAGAAATACCAATCCCTCAGAGCTACACGCTCCAGGTATCTAAACCTTGTCATCACAATAAACAAAACATGCTGGAGGGATAGGTTCCTGACCAAGAGACTCCCCAGACTCTGGAATAGATTGCCCATACATGTCAAGCAGAGTGCCTCTTTGGAACTCTTCAAGAGGAACCTTGACGACTGGATGGGAGAAAGGAAATTCACCCCAGGGATCACATCAGTCGTCCTGCTAGACAGGGGTCCAGGAAAGTAAATAATGTGGGAAGAAATAGCCAGGGAATTGTTATGGCTAGGCTTGTATAGGCCCTAGGGCTGATAGCCTAGTACCAACTATTGAACCTATGAAAAACGGCATATATAAGCCCCATAGGCAGGAATACACAGCATAACCGATTGTAGAACTAACTTGCAGCCAGAATGTCAGGAGTAGGTGAGGGTAGTTGCTTTTGAGCACAGAGGTGGGGCATTGAGGAGTCCAAATATATGGTTTGGCTCCTTGTCCACAATCATGAGGCCCAACTCATGCAGGGCCAGGTCCTGTGGGGAGCATATAGGGCTGAGGCGTGGGACCGGTTGGCTCATGATCTTACCAGTGCCACAGGGATTCCAAGGACTGGTGAGCAGGTCCGTCACCACCATGCGGACCTGAAGAGACGGAAGCAGGACCAACTGAACCTTTGCATCCAGGAGGCCCGGCAAATGCCCAGTGCCCCACTACTGAGTAAGTTACATCTAATTATGTATGTAAGAAATTAACCTAGGTGATATTATGGAGATGTGTATTCCAATATTACTTTATTTATATTACAGCTGCAGGTGTCCGTTCTGCGAACCGCAGAGCCTATGGCGATAGGCTAGTGCGGTTGCGCCACCAGGCAGGTCAGTAATCCTCTCCCTGTAACTGTAAATAAATATAAAAGTATGACAGTTAGCAAAAGAGTGCAGTGTAGTCACTAAGTAATAAAATGTGCAAGTAACAGTGTAAGAGTGTTTGCAAGTATTGCTTGATTACAAAAGTGTGTTGCAGTCTGTAATCCAAACAGAAAAATGAAAATGTCTGAAATAAAGTCTGAAATAAAGATGTCCCACCTGTAATATAATAGTACACAACCTGCAGCAGGCTGAAAAGTACAGCTGCAGAAGATGAGCAAAACACATGTGTGAAATATATCCCCGTTGAAATACTGAAACATGACAGAAGTGAGACTGTTGGAAAGGATTGTAATAACTACAGGTAAAACATGTCAATAAAGCCTAGAAGTAAGTACCATCCTGAATTGTAAAAATAAAACAAGTGAGAGAGTGTGAGAAAGAGTTGTGAATCCACCAATAAAGTAGTAATAACTCCTGAATAAAGTATACTGCAGTCAGTACAGAATGAAATGAATGTGACAAGCATAACCAAACTGCGAAATGTGTTCAAAATGTTCCTGCAGCTGGAATGTGTATCCCAAAATCTGGATATGTTGCTCTCAGTCTGCAATATGCAGATAGTATGATGGTCTGAAATACCAAACATCCACAGTTGTCTATAGCTATATAAAGCAAATGTAGCAGGATGATGTAGCTGAACAGAGCCAGATATGAACGTGTATGAATAAAAATGAAAATGTATATTGATGTAGCAGTAACATTCCTATCACCAACTTGAAGTAGTTATCACATAGGAAACTGTAGGTAGAACTGTAGTGTGTATATATCTGCAGCTATTAGAAATGTACAGCATATGAATTGGTATTTGAAGGTGTTAATTATATTTTCTTCACCCTACCCTATAACCACATATAATCCATTCCACGTGAAATTGGTATGTGCAATCACAATTAACACCCCTGGACATTTGTCCTGTTGGGTCATACATATTTGCATGTACATTGATGCATCTGCCCTGTTCATACATCCAAACCTGATGGCCTGTTGCCATAAATCAACCCTGCATGTTGTTGGACTGTGTATTGTTGTTCAAATTATGCATGTGTTATGCTCGCTGTTCAATGGTGTGAATATCTGGGTGTTTGGTTAATGGGAATACTAATGCATGCTGTTACAACTAATTGTGAATGGTATTGTATGTTACTAACCCAAACTGTCATGACATAATGCAAAACATAGGACGACAGGGAAGGCGGGTTCCAGCGGACCCACCTCTCCCACCTCAGCTGGCGAGTGCACCTGGCAGTAGTGCCCAGTCCGGACCCTCCTCCGGTGGCCCTGTGCCACCTGCAGGTGGAAGCACTGCAGGGGATGGGGCTCGTCCCCCCTCTGCAAGTGTGGCCAGAGGAGAACCACCAATCACCCTCCGTAGCGTCCGGACTGTGGTGCGTAGGGAGATCCAGGAAGCTGTTCTTGGGCCCCTACACCAGCTTGAGGCACAGGTGGCACAACTAATGGGCATGCCTGCTGCCCGGCCTACACAGCCCCCAGCACAGCCCTGTCCAGGGCAGTGAAGGCACAGTGGCAACTGCCCATGGGTGGGGATATCAGTTCCACTGTTGCCATCTGTGGGCTCATGGGCTCTGGATATCCAAACATCCGTCCCCGTCAATTGTGTAACCCCCCCCACACGTGTCATACACCACCCCTGTATGCATCTTGTTTGTCTTGTCTGTTGACCTACCCAACCTACCTCCCCAGCTATACCGACTTCCTTTACCTGACATACCACTCTCACCTGAAAAAAAAAAAAAAGGGCACTCTGTACCCACAAAAAAATTACGCCCCATACATAGCTGCCCATTTCGCACACATGTCTGCTGGACATGGAAACTGTCAATTACAATTGGCTGTACAACAAGTATTATTGTTGTCCTTACACCTCTCTCAGGGGTGGAAGGTTTCAAATCTCACACCAAATTACAAACATATGCATAGCTGTTGCTGATGAAGAAATGGGCAGCTATGGGCCTTACCTACATCCCTCCTGCAAAACCCAAGCTTGTTACCCTACTGTCTTACCCTCTTTGTGACCCCTTTTTCACCACTTTCCTGTCTCCCCATTTTCATTTCTTTCAAAGAAAATAGCGCGGGTGTGCGCAAGAGTAAGCACTTTTAAGCAGTTGTAAGCGGGTGTGCGCGGAGCTGAACGCCAGTGCACATGCGTGAGCTCCGCGCAAACCAGTGCTAACCCGGTTACAACTTCTTAAAAGTGCCTTAGTCACTCTGAATGACAGGTCCTGTAGTCTGTTCAAAAGCAAAATAAAATCCCACTGTCAGTCCCGAACCCAGGACCTTGGAAGCACTAGTTTACATGACTTACCACTAAGCCATGACTGTTATATAAGAACATTGTGCTACAATAAATATATCATGTAATAGTAGGAATGAATGTAAAGGGAATATAGAATGTGTAGTACACAAAGCATGTCATGTATATTTACTGTCAAATCTAGTGGATTTCTATAATAGTAGTGTGCAAACAGAAACAGCCATGCTAGTTGGTAGCTAGTAGGTAATAATGTCACTGTAGCACCTTGCAAGCCACACACATACTCACAGCAGGATAATCACTGCCCATACCCCACAACCTCTTACAGGAACACGTCCGGACCAAGTAGTAAAATATGTGGAGCAAAGGGCCAAAAACAGGGACACATTCCAAATAATGTTACAACAAACTTAGACAGTTCAGAGAGTAACAGGTTCCGCATTTTGTTGGATGTTTGGAAGGGTATGAAGTCTGAAACTTAAATATTTGTCACTATATTCTGACTTGAGCCCAGAGTGATTTGCCAGAAAGAGCTGTTCATGAGATATTGACCAAAATATGAGGCAGAAATGTGGACAACCTGCAAATATCTGTACACCTGAGAGGTCTGACACTGCCATATTTGAATAGTTAAGAGCCTAGACATAGCAACAGTGACTGAGTTACATGGATGCCCCACAGACTCCATGTGAAATGTACAAACAGTAGGCAGAAAGGTGTTACAACACATGCAATGGTAACTATGAAGTACTGAAAGTATGCACCACTTGCACAGCAGAAATAGTGTAGTAATACATATGCTCATGCTATCCCACAGTCACAACTGCAGAATACCAGATAATTTAATGGGTGTACCCCACTGATATGTACCATTCCATGAGGCAGATAAAAGATGCACCTGAGAGTCTCTGGGGCCTGCTCAGCAGCATACTCAAATACCCTAATAGATGTCAAGGCCCACACCATGGCCAGACCACACTGCATGCAGTAACACCCTAGCAGATATAGCAAGCATTCCAAAGTGTGAATGTACATGGAAATTAGGAAAGCCACAGCAACACACTACAGTCAAGACACCTAGCAGGCATACAAGTAGTGACTGTAAAGGGCAAATATTGAAGCCATAGCAACAAAGTGCAAGAGCCACTGCTATACACCAGTTACACCACATGTCCCACAGGAAAGCGCACACACCCACATTAACAGTAGTAGTAGTCTTAGGTGTCAGTGTACATACACACTTAGTACAGGAAACTGGAGAAATGAATGGAGAAATGTTAATCTACAACACAGCCAGAAATATGAGAGAGATACTAACCTTTACACTCACAGAACAGTGTCCACAGCATACCAGCATGGTCCCTGCCCTTAAAATCTGAAAGGGCTACGCCTATCTCACATACCTTTTACAGCACTGTCCTGAAATCACAGTGAGAACTGCAATCAATACACAACTGGCTGCATGCAATTAGCAAATGCTGGCTAACAATTGGTGCAGAGGCCATCACATGGACATATGCAGATACCTACAA
This sequence comes from Protopterus annectens, assembly GCF_019279795.1. Taxonomy (NCBI): domain Eukaryota; kingdom Metazoa; phylum Chordata; order Ceratodontiformes; family Protopteridae; genus Protopterus; species Protopterus annectens. The sequence continues at coordinate 426,858,291 of NC_056730.1, forward strand.
AAGCATGCTGTACTCCCAGTCCACACATGCAATACTTTCATTGCACCCTGTGGAGGTAGGGAGAGACAGAGAGAGAGAGAGAGAGAGAGAGACACAGAGAAAAAACAATTAAACATACACAAACAAAACTGGTCAGCAACAACCACCTGAAAGCTGACAACTGGCAAGTGGAGCAGCAGGACACAAAACCAGACGGCAACAGAAGCAGCTGTGACAAACACAGGTAATGTAAAGTAATACTATAAAAGTCTACATACTGTGAACCCTCGATATGTGTTATTGGTCTGTATCCATACGTATATGAAGATGTGCAAAGGGCAGGGGACATACAGCAACTATCAGTGAAGGCTGTACATACATTTGTATGTGAGAGCATCTATGTGCACATATCAATGTAGGTTGAATGTAGGTTGTAGTGCAATGTACAAAGTAGGTTTCACAGTTATGTATTTTTAGCAGTATGTTAGTGTGTGTATACAGTTTTGTAAACAAACATGTTGATATACCTATCTATCATATGGATACGTATGTATATCAATATATGTATGTATGTATATATATATATATATATATATATATATATAATATGCATATATGTATACATACATAGAGAGAGATGTAGGAATACATAGACAGATGTAGATAGATAGAATATGTACAAACATATATATGTAATGCACACATACAGATATAGATATATGTAGATACATATACATAGACAGACAGATCTGACTATCTACAGCTATGACTGTACATGACGATCTCACACTCCCCCTGTCCCACCCCCTCTGTCACTCTCACCCCCTCTCTGTCACACCCCCCCTCTCCATATCTATAGGAATATATGTACATCAATATATATGTGTGTATATGTATACAGATATATATATATATATATATATATATATATATATATACATATAGATATATCTATATACATATATATATATATATATATAGAGAGAGAGAGAGAGAGATGTATATATATTCTGAGTGAGGCACATGTGTACAGATATACTGCAACAGGTGCCTGGTGGCAAAGGCATGGAGTGAACACCAGTGTCAAAACTGGAGTACCATACCCCATTTCAAATCACCTACACCAGTAACCACCAGATATGTGATTGGTTGCCCACCACTGCATGTGTCAGGGGTGAACAGGGTCATAAATGTGTACAATAGTCCCCCCAATGATATTCACAGTGGCACACTATTCCTGGAATACCTGCACATGGTATGTGTCACCAGACATGGTGTGTCAGCTACGGACATGTAGGTCAGTGTACCCCTCCACAACACATAATGGCTGCCACGGTATGTACCTCACATGACAGCTACAGATATGGAGAAGGACACAGTGACATGCACAATACTGTGACAATGCACTCAAACACATTACCAATGCACAGTGACTGACAACACCACAGAGTACACACATACTACCCACATAGAGGTTACAACTCCTGGATTTACATACTTAAGTCACACCCATGACAGATGTCCAACAACCATAGTGACACCTCACACCATCCACAACCTAAATGACTGCTGTGTGTCATCCGTGACACTGCAATAGAGAGCACATGGTGGAGGTACAGGTTCCTACCCACAGATAAGACATACCCTGCAATATACCACACAGCGTTAAGAAGCAAGACTCCCCATGAGTACATGTCAGACATACCCCTGCTGAATGTTAGTCAGATAGGTAATATGCCATATGAGTCACCCTGTGTAACTGTTTGACAGCAGCAGGTACCATCACATCACATGTGTCACAATGGTCAGGGTAGCAGAACAGTATGCTGCTGTAGTCCCAGGGGCAATAGCATATTGTATTGTATTGTATTGTAATGTATTGTATTGTGTTGAATTGTAGTGGTATGTAGACGTGCCTCCTTTGTGTAGTGGAACCACTGCTGCTGTGCGCCAGTGTACAGGTACCTATCCTGTAGTCAGGCTAGTGTTACATAGCACTTCTATATGTGTGTTTAGCTCCTCTTGGAGTTCATGTAGCATGCAACCGGGGATACCATCAGGTCCCATTCATGTTGTGTATCGTGCTTTCCTGAGGGCGGCTCTCACCTGGACAACTGTGATGACAGGGAGGTTACAGTCAGCTGGGATAACTATGTCTTATTTTGTGGGAGAGGGAGGGGGGAAACCTGCACTGAACCTGTCTGCCACAATGTTGCCAATATCTGTGGGTTCAGGGAATTATTTGTCATTGTGTACTAACTATGAGCATAGTGGAGGGTTTCTGACCAGGTTGCTAACATAACTGAAGAAGGCCTTGTGGTTATCTGTAGTGTCCCTGTTGATTTCCCTCTCAAAGTTGCCCATGGATGTTTGTATGTGAGAAAATAGCTCCTTACTAGTGCTGATCAGACATGCCTTCCCTTTATGGAATTATGCTCTGTCTTGCAGTAGCTTCCATCTTTTGTTATACAATCTGTCTATGGCTGGGGTCCACCAGACAGGATGCTGTCCCTTTGTGGAGAGTGTCTTGCTCTTAAATGGGATTGCATGATCCATGCATTCTTGGAGATGTCCATAGAAATAATTTGTGAAGGGGTCAGCATTGTGGGTTGTGTCTTCCACTGGCCCAGTGGGCTGAAAGGATACCATGTCACTGTTACAAAGTGTAATGTTTGCATTTGAAATGTTATTCACTATAGTCGTTTGTGCTGGTGGTGGAGGCGGGATATGTATATCCAGGGCAATTAGTTTGTGGTCAGCTCACAGTAGTTGTTGATGTACCCCATACAGTACCTCGATACAAACCCCCAGAGTGAGGAGGTGCTTTGGACCTGAATCAGTGGTCTGACTGCTGGGGTTTGGTAGTATGTCATATGGAGTGTGCCAGGTACTGTTGCACAGTTGTTGGCTGAGCACTGATACCTGGCCATTTACATGTGTATCCACCAATAGACAGACAGATGCTATATATGTGAGATATGTTGTATCACAACAGTCGAGTAGCATGTGTAGTATGTGTGCCCAATTCTGCTGACATATTTAGCTGATATCCTGTTATTTCCTTTTACAGGACTATGGCTCACCAGCGCAATCCAGCTTACTCAGCAGCTGAGGATGAGGAGATACACCAGAGCCTGGTGTGGGATTATGCAATACTCTTTTCCCGCACCAGCCAGAATCAGCAGGAGAGGGCTGCACTGTGGCAAGACCTGGTCCGTTGGGTAAATGACATAGACACGCATAATAGGACATATGAGCAGGTACGACATCACTGCAGTGATTTAATCAGAAATGTCCATCAGCGTGCATCGGATATCCACAGGCAACAGGTTGCCACAGGTGGTGGGGTGGCTACATATCCCCCACTCACCAGACTGGAGGGACTACTCATAAGTGTTGTTGCTCCAGCCCGCCAACAACAACAGCAGCAGCAGACATGCATTACGATGGAGGCTGGAGCCACGCAGCAGCAAGACTACGAGCGTGCAGGTAATATGCCATATGTATAGTTGACTGTTGCATACACTGGCAGTTAATGCATGTGTGAGGTGTGTCCTTGGTTTGTAGCTGTCATCATAGTATTTAATGTGCAAGTGTGATATTCTCAATATCAGCAGTTGACCTGTGAAAGGCGACTGTTGTACTACTGACCTGTATCATACTCAGTAACAATGGCACAGTTGTGCCCACTGACATTAGTTTCCTCATTTCTGCAGGTCCCTCCGGTGTAACAGCAATGCAGCCTATCCATGCTGGTGAGTGTGTATTAACAATACCTTTAATAGTCTTGATAGTAATAGTAATATTTGGCTCACTGAGTAGTGCTCTATGTATGCATGCAGGTGTGTCTGTATCTGTGTGTTGATATCTCGCATACTGAGTAGTGTGCAACTGTGTGCATGTGTGCATGTGTGCAACTGTGTGCATGTGTGCAACTGTGTGCATGTGTGCATGTGTGCACCTGTGCATGTGTGCATGTGTGCATGTGTGCATGTGTGCACCTGTGCATGTGTGCATGTGTGCATGTGTGCATGTGTGGACCTGTGCATGTGTGGATGTGTGCATCACTGGTAATATTGTGTAGACATTGTAAACTGTGTTTCCTGTTTCCCTCCCACAGGTTCTGGTGCTGCTCTGGTGTCATGCAGCAGGGAACCTGAATCAGGTGCCATGAGTACTGATAATGATGACATCTGTGTAATGGCACAGTAAGGTATGCCAGGGTCCGTCATTGGTCAGCCAATTGACAGTACACAGCTGTCAACCCCATCAATGCGCACAGTTATCCTGCCAATACACCCTTTGTCACCAATATCCCTAGGTGATGGACAGGATACAGTGGGCATTGACCAGGGTAATGTGGCATCTGTGGCACATGCGTCCCCACACAGCAGCCATGGGCATGGCCCTGAGATGGTACCACAAAGACAGATGTCCAGGGGTTCTCGTGGGAGCATCCGTGGGCATACTGCCCCTGTCAGATGTGCCCACAGAGGTCTTACAACCTCAGCTATGTTTCGGGCTGTCATGCAGGCACAGTCACGTATGGCACGGTACACCAGACAGGGTCTGAGGGAGCTGACAGCATGTCACACAGCCATGACTGACAGTATGCGTGACATTGTGGCTGCCATCCGTAATTTCACCGATGTCATAGACAGACATTGTGGGGACATATTAGACCGGTTCCACAACTACATGTCCATGACCCAGGGCGATGGTGGATGGTTGAGGCGTCGACGTGGGCGTATGCCAGCAACAGTAGCAGCTGGCAGTCATCGCGGATGACAACAGGGCCGCGGCCGCCCCCATAGTGCCAGCAGCAGCCCCAGCAATGCTGGGTCTGTGCTGTCATCAGACCGCCCCAGGAGACCACGTGCACGTGGCTCTGGCCAGGCCCAACAGGGATCTATGTCCAGTCAATGAACACCTGCTTCTGATGACAGTACCCAGTCTGGGTTGGTACCAGATACAGTCCGTAGCACCCCTGCAAGGCACAGGTACCGTGTCCGTGGCCAGAGACACTGATCTGTATGACCTGGCAGGTACAGTCTGTGGCTGTCCACAAACACCAGTATATGGCAGCCATGAGGTGGAACTGTGTGCATCCATACACACATGCGAATTGACAACACCTAGGGCTACCGCATACACGCACACACTGCATCAACATTGCCCCACCTTGTACTGCTGTCTCTCACCAACACACATACACATACATGTCAATTGGTGGTATTGGTGGCTGACTCAGGCATACCAAGTTCACACCCTGTGCATATGATGAAACTGTGCCACCTCCTGCAATCTGTAACATCAGTGCAGGTACAGGTTAACATGTTGCTGATGCACAGGGTGACTACATAGACATGTAGTAATAGTATCATGTTGTTAACGGTACTGTGTGCTGATATAATTGTGGGTATATCCCAGCATGCCTGATGCAGTAAGGGTATGAATGTCATGTAGTGTTGTCTACACCCATGGTAAGTACCATAGTGTATCATCTGCACATGTTGGCATACTGGTGGTAAGGATGTCAACAGAAGGCTACATAGGTAGCACAGGGGATAAGGTAATGAAAGTATTGATACGCAATGATGGACATGTAAACTGCATGTGGCATGTTGCCCACACTGGACTCTGCAATGCGGATGTATGAGGAGGTTGATATGTGTGCAGTACTACACGACTGGTACAGGACACACAGGAGCACCCTAGCACTGCAAGCTCACATGTCATACCATGCTAGACAGCCCCAACACACAAAACTAACTGTCACAGGAGGGAGAGTCCCCATACATGTCAGGGATACTGTGGTGGCAGGCCAGGTAGCATCCATCCTACTAAGTATGGAACCACTGAGTGAAGGCTCAGTGTCTGTTATTTGACATGTGTATTACTGCAGGTATGAGCACCTGGGTTTCCATCCAGTTATTGTACATCCTGACGGTACATGGTCTGTACACTTGTGTGCGCTGAGACTGGACCCTGGCCATCTGACCTGTGGATTTCCATGTACATGTGTATAGTGCCTGCATATTTACACTGTTACCTAGTGGAAGTGGTACAGCTTGTTTGTTGTACAATGGACTACATGCAGCCCTGCTTACTGTAGCTTTGTTTGCATGCATGTTTGCTTGCAGTTACCCTGGAACAGTGATCCCACATGCAATGCACAGTTACAGAGCTTCTGTGGACTCCTAGTGACATCTGCATAGCTTACTATATGTATGTCCATGTCTCACTTGACAGAACGTCACTGTTTGTCCTGTTCACATGTACGTTGCCTGTGACACATTGCATATGACTTACCTGGCATTTGTCCACATGAGCAGTCATATATGCCAGTGCTAACTAATCACAGACACTACACCCAAATAAAACCAAGACCCGATCCTCCAAAGGCAGACGTCCTGTCTGGTGGACCCCAGCCATAAACAAACTATACAATAGAAGGAGGAAGCTACTAAATGATAGAGCAAATTCCCAAAAAGGGAAGGCATCACTGATCAGTATTAGCAAACAACTACGGGCACTCATAACATTGTCTAAGGCCAGCTTCAAGAGGAAATTGCACAGGAAACTAAGGATAATCACAAGTCTTTCTTTAGTTATGTTAGGAACCTGGGTGGTAATTCACAGATATGCTCAGAATTAGTCCCAAATGACAAAAGAAACACCTAACCCACAGACATTGCCAACACCCTAGCTGACAGGTTCAGCGCAAATGTCTCCCCCCCATCCACACCAAAAGGGCAAATATCTATCCCAGCAGAGTGCTGCCCCCCTGACATCTCAGATGCTCAGGTAAGAGCTGTCCTCTCCAAAGCAAAAAACACAGCATCAATGGGACCAGACAGTATCCCGGGCTGTGTCCTACATGAACTCCAAGAAGTGCTAAACCCAAACATAAAACTACAGTTCGATCTCAGCCTTACTACAGGATATGTGCCCAAAGAGTGGCGTACAGCAACAGTGGTCCCTCTCCATAAAGGTGTTGCCCCAACGGATCCTGGAAACTATCGCCCCATAGGCCTGACTATCTTGGTCTGCAAAGCTATGGAAAGGATCATCATGGACTTCATAAATAAAGATATTGGGGACCTACAGACACTGAGTCCTACCCAGTTCTGCTTTGTTAAGGGCAGATCCTGCCTCTTAAACCTGGTTGATTTCTTTGAAACAGTCACCAAGGCCACTGACGAGGGGAAGGTGGTCCACACAGCCTACCTGGACCTCGCAAAAGCCTTCGATACAATACCCCACTCTGGCATTATAGAGAAGCTCACCAGCTTAAATATCAACCCCTATGTCATGAGATGGATTGCAAACTGGCTCAAGGACAGAACCCACATGGTTAGAATTGCTGGAGCCATGTCAGACTCCAAAACAGTTACAAGTGGTGTCCCACAAGGCTCAGTCCTGGGACCTCTCTTGTTCGGTATATATTTATCGGAGGTACAGGCCAACACAGAAGGACTGTGGCTGACCATGTTCGCAGATGACTGCAAACTGGGCACCATAATCGACTCTCCAGCCGACACAAGCATCCACCAAAAGGGCCTCATAGAAACAGACAACTGGTGCCAGAGCCATGGCCTCAAGCTAAATGCCAAACAGTGTATAGTTATCCCCTTTGGCAAAAACAAAGTGCCCACAAATTACCACATAGGTGGTAATCCATTAAGTACAGAATAAGTAATTAGGGACCTGGGGACCCAAGTTGATAGCGATCTCTCATTTGACAACCACGTGGCCACAGTGGTTAGAAAATCATTTTATATAGCCCACCTCATCATGAAGGGATTCACATCTAGATCAGGGGAGGTCATTGTGTCTCTTTACGCATCCCTCAGCAGGCCCATAATTGAGTACAATGCCCCTGTTAGGATGTACCTTACCAGACACCTGCAGCAACTGGAAAGACCCCAAAAGTACCTCACCAAGAGGATCAAAGGGCTCAAACAGATGCCATATGCTGCCCGGTTAAAGAAACTCCAGCTCTACTCAGTGGCATACCGCCTGTTCAGAGGCGATCTGTGCCTGACGTATAAAGCCATGTCCAACCCGGAATTAATGGACATGCTGCACCTCAGAATATCCAAATCCCATCGAGCTACGTGCTCGAGAGACTTGAACCTCAGCACTGAAATATATAGGACATGCTGGAGGGACAGATTCATAACCCAGAGGCCCCCTTCACTCTGGAATACAATCCCAGTCCAGGTTAGGCAGAATCCCTCATTGACTCTCTTCAAGAGGAATCTTGATGAGTGGATGGGAGATTGTAGGTTTACCCCGGGTATCACGTCTGTGTCACTGTTAGACAGAGGCACAGTATACTAACCTCGGAAAAGGGCATGGCAAATTAATTTAAAATGGGTGGCGAAAGCCAAACACATTCTAGCTAGGCTTATAAATGCCCAAGGGCAGATAGCCTAGTATGAACCTATGCACCTATGAACCTATGTACCTTGTTCCCCATTGGCCCTATGTGCTGTTAATCACCATGGCAATCACAATACTATGGTAGCATGTGCAAAGGTCACTTGTCAGTCACCTCTATGGTACAGTTGTGGTATATGTGGGTCATGTGGCAATGTCACAGCTGCCACATGTACACAGTCAACCCTCTCCCCTACACATGGACGTACAACACATGTATGAGATGCAACCACATAGCCAAACTGGGGACTAAGCACTCTGAACCCAGTACTGGCATAACCTGTCAGGTGGCATGAAATACTACAGTGTCTACAATACCAGTCTGATGTAGACCTACACTGACAGCAATCCAAACACGTGAACACACTGGGCCATTCGTGGAGCCTCAGAATAGCATCCTGCCTGAGCAGCAGACACCTCTGCAGCTGGCACACAGGCATACGTTAAGCCAGAACACAGCACATGCAACACATAGCACACAAATCCTGTGTGCCAAACAGTCACAGCCTGTACGGCTAGACAACACACCTGCTACAGTTGTGTTAGGTACCTTTATTGTCTGGTACAGTGAGGTCACGCTCACCAGGCTGGACAAGGTGAAGGTCACAGTGATATGCCCGTGGGGCACTATGGTTCACCACATGACACAAGCATACAGGTCAGTCAGAGGCATGGACACATATGACTCAGTCATTGTCCATGCCACTATGGCTGACCTGTGATGTACCTCCCTGGACTACATGATAGGGAACATGTAAGGGCTCTCTGAGCATGTGGCACAGGCTGGTATGACCCATGGGAACTATTGAAGGTCACAGGTACATATGTGTATTTGGCACACACATACATCATCTGTGACCACTGCCATTATTGGTTTAAGCAATGTCATGCATTATTGTGAACAACAACCCACACACATGGGCATTCTGTGTGACAAAAACACATGTGGAATGTGTGGCATTCAAAGCCATAACTAACTGCTATGACAGTAGTGAGAGACGCAGTAGCAGAGCGTGCTATTTGCATTACTGGGAGATTTGGCCTCTTCCGCTGTACTTGTAGGGTGCTCACATCATCTCTGTGTAGAGATTGGTATATGCAGCAGCTGGTGTGTTGTACTGGTTGGCAATAGGGTCAGTTCTCTCACACATGTAATTGCACACACCCTACTTCCACCCCCCACACACACTTGCAGGATTCAAACTCCTACCTAACTATGCTATGACATTCAAGACGGACGCATTAGCAGAGCGCGCTATTCGCATTACTGGGAGGTTTCCCTTCTCCTGCTGTACTTATAGGGTGCTGACATCATCAGTGTTTAGAAGGGGAATGTGCATCCTGTCGTGTGTTCTCCTACTTGCCAAAAGGGACATTTCCCTCACACAGAATTGCACACACACTAACCCCCCTCACCCACACTTGCAGGATTCAGACCCCTACCTAACTAGGTTATGACACTCGAGACGGACGCATTAGCAGAGCGTGCTATTCGCATTACTGGGAGGTTTCCCTTCTCCTGCTGTACTTATAGGGTGCTGACATCATCAGTGTTTAGAAAGAGGAATGTGCATCCTGTAGTGTGTTCTCCTAGTTGCCAAAAGGGACATTTCTTTCATACAGAATTGCACACACACTAACCCCCCTCCACACACACTGAGCATTTGCAGGATTCAAACCCCTACCTAACTATGTTATGACACTCGAGACGGATGCATTAGCAGAGTGCGCTATTTGCATTACTGGGAGGTTTCCCTTCTCCTGCTGTACTTATAGGGTGCTGACATCATCAGTGTTTAGAAAGAGGAATGTGCATCCTGTAGTGTGTTCTCCTAGTTGCCAAAAGGGACATTTCTTTCATACAGAATTGCACACACACACTAACCCCCCTCCACACACACTGAGCATTTGCAGGATTCAAACCCCTACCTAACTATGCTATGACACTCGAGACGGACACATTAGCAGAGCACGCTATTCGCATTACTGGGAGGTTTCCCTTCTCCTGCTGTACTTATAGGGTGCTGACATCATCAGTGTTTAGAAAGAGGAATGTGCATTCTGTAGTGTGTTCTCCTAGTTGCCAAAAGGGACATTTCTTTCATACAGAATTGCGCACACACTAACCCCCCTCCACACACACTGAGCATTTGCAGGATTCAAACCCCTACTTAACTATATTATGACACTCAAGACAGATGCATTAGCAGAGTGCGTTATTCACATTACTGAGAGGTTTTCCTTCTCCTGCTATACTTATAGGGTGCTGACATCATCAGTGTTTAGAAAGAGGAATGTGCATCCTGTAGTGTGTTCTCCTAGTTGCCAAATGGGACATTTCTTTCATACAGAATTGCACACACACTAACTCCCCTCCACACACACTGAGCATTTTCAGGATTCAAACCCCTACCTAACTATGCTATGACACTCGAGTCGGACGCATTAGCAGAGCGCGCTATTCGCATTACTGGGAGGTTTCCCTTCTCCTGCTGTACTTATAGGGTGCTGACATCATCATTGTTTAGAAAGGGGAATGTGCATCCTGTAGTGTGTTTTCCCAGTTGCCAAAAGGGACATTTCCCTCACACAGACTTGCACACACACCAACCCCGCTCACCCACACACACACACACACACACACACATGCTGAGCATTTGCAGGATTCAAACCCCTACCTAACTATATTATGACACTTGAGGGAGACGCATTAGCAGAGCACACTATCTGAATTACTGGGCATCTGTTCTGCACCTGCAGTATTTATAGGGTGCTGACATCATTATTTCTACAGAGGTATGGACATCTAGTACTACCTGTCAGGTGGGGGATAGCATATATATGCATTTGCAGCCACCTACTTCAGGGTCAGTTATGCACATCGCACTGGCAGGTTATGTTCTATACCATGCTTCATGACCACAGGACCTGTAACACACAACACAACCAGTTTGGACCACCCCTCCCACATCCAGGAGACACACTTTGCTTCCCTGGGAACAGTGCCAAGATATGCAGGTGTTCACATACACCATTCCAGTTGTTAACGTCAGGTACAGGTATGTTGTGTGTGGGAACTACTCAGGCCTCTACAACATTACCCGACAGCCACTACAATTTGTGAGTCCATGTGCTATGGCAGGACCACTCACCACAGCCACAAGGGGGAATACATATTTCACCTGACCATCTATAACATGGGTACTCACTGTTCCACACCAGAGGTAGACCACCATTGTTGATATGTGGCCATACCCACCTTTCCCTGGACATCCATATCCCATCCCCACCCCCAGGCAAGGTTGTCACTGCAAACAAAGTGTATTAATCAAAAGCAGACTTTGCACTTGTGAAGACTGGGGTGGAAGACTTCAAAGGACCCATGCTGGGGGAGTATACAGGCCACTCTGCATACTCCTTGACAATTGCATTCTATGAGCATGTGGAAGGTTTGCATTGGTTCATAGGTTCAAAGATTAGTACTAGGCTAACTGCCCTTGCGAGCCATTTTAAGCCTAGCCAATTATCCCTTGTGAGACTCAAACCCTGCACCTTGTGTTTATAAGGCAAACACCTTAACCATTAGGCCACCCTCCCAACCCTAGCATTGATCATGCTATCCCAAATATACCCATGACTGATCCACAACAGGACACCTGTCAGGTGTACACCAGCCATATATGAGCTGTCCAACAGACAGAGTGAGCTAATACATTCCAGAGCAGTAGCCCACAGAGGGAGGACATCTCTGAACAGTACTGGCACGACACTTCAATCCCTTATAATCATCACGACAAAGTGTTGACAGTGAAATTGTCCAGACAATGCAGATAAGGCTCCCCTCAGTCTGTTATTGACGCCCACGTACTGTTAGAGGTCCTCAGCAACCCTCTTCCAGCACACACAAACAGCATGGATGTGGCTTAGCAAATTCAACCCCTGGGATCTCCACTGTGTCCCTGCTTGACGGAGGCACAGCACACTAGCCTCACACGGTGCCTTATGTGACCTACTTTACAGTGGCACAGTAGCCTACTGTACTGGGGAGGCAGACGCCAAGCACACTCTGGCTAAGCTGTCATTCCCTAGGGCAAACAGCCTAGTGTTGACCTCTACACCCATATGTTTAATTGTCAGATGCACAATATTTGTTGCTGATAGACTGTTTGCAGGTCTTTATTGCCATAGCATTCCCTGTTTCTATGAACAACTTGTGTATCTGTGGAAGATGTTTGAATATGGGAGGGATCCACTATATCACATATGTCTCTGTAGTCATGTAACTGTGTGCACTGGGCAGATTGCTGTAATGTGGTTGGTTCCTGGAATTACACATACAAATACCAGATATGTGTGGCCAAATGCTAAACTAAGATTTGGCCTAAGTGTGTGAGCATGCCCAGTTCAGGCTTCCCATGGCATGTTGTCTGACATATGTCTCATTTCTCAAAGTGTGCGGGCATGCCCAGTGTGAGCTTTCCATATGTTGAACTCTGCAGCCCACCACATTTGTGGATGAGTGTGAACTTCAACAATATCTCACGTTTATGGTTGTGTGTTGTGTGTCATGTTGTGTAGTTACTGTCCAACTGCTTTGTGTCTGAACACAACAGGGATTATACTCTGCCTGCAGGGTTTGCATGGGATACTTTGCATACAGTTGTCAACATCCTTTTATACTGACCTAACACTGTAGTACCGTATAGTGTACTGGTTCAGTACTTTCAATGCGGTGGACAGTATCTTGGCCTTTAGTCCTATCACTGCTTTACATTTTCATAGTGAGCACAACAGCCTGGTTAGGGGCCAGTTGTGCACATCTGACCATGTTGCATTATGTTCAGATATGAACTACTTAAACCAGGCTTGTCCAACATTAGTAGTGTATTCCACAACATAGGTGTACATTGGCAAACACTAGCGATGTGCCCCAGGCCATTTCTAATGCTAGTCGGAGAGTGTGTTTGTCCTTCGACACACATTGTAGGTGGAGTTTGCCATGACATATGTCATGGTTAGTATACTGTGCCTCCGTCTACCCGTGACATAACAGTGATACCCAGGGTAAACCTACCATCTCCCATCCACTCATCAAGATTCCTCTTGAGGAGAGTCGATGAGTGACTCTCTGGCTAACCTGTACTGGGAGTTTACTCATGAGTGCGGGTGGCTTCTGTGTTATGGATCATTCAGTACAGCTTGTCCTATGTATGTCAGTGCTGGGGTTCAGGTCTCTCATGTGCATTGCTCACTGCCATTCAGATTGTACAAGGTGCAGCATGTTCATTGAGTCCAGCTTGGACATGGCTTTATACATCAGGCACAGCTTGTCTCTGGGTGGGCAGTATGGCAGTGTGTGGAGCTGCAGTTTGTTTAATCAGGCAACACATGGCATCTGTTCAAGCTCTTTGATACTCCTGGTGAGGTACTTTTGGGGACTTTACAGTTGATGGAGGTGTCTGCTGAGGTACATCCCACAGGGGCTATTGTAGTCAATTGTAATGCTGATGAAGGATGACTGTAGAGCCACAATGACCTCCCCTTATCTAGATCTGACAACCTTCATGGTAGGTGGGTATATGGTATGTTTCTGTAACCACTACAGCCACATGTTTGTCCAATGCAGGATATCTATCATCTTGTGTCCCCAGATCTCTCATTACATGTTAAGTACTTAATGGGTTAACACCTATGTGGTAATTGGTGGGCACTTACTGTATATCCACACGGGTTGACTATACACTTTTCTGCAATTAGCTTGCTGACATGGCTATGGCACCAGTTGTCTGTTTCTATGTGGCTCTTTTGTGGTTTTCAGATATGGTGGCCAGTTTGTAGTCCTCTGCAAACATGTTCAGACACAGTCCTTCCATGTTGGCCTGTACCTATGGGACATATATACCAAACGAGGGAGGTCCCAGGACTAAGCCTTGTGGGATTCCAGTTATATCTGGTTTGTAGTCTGACATGGCTGCAGCATGTCTGACCATGTCAGTTCTGTCCATGGTCTGGTTTGCAACCCCTCAACTGACATAGGGGTTTATATTTAAGCTGGTGAGCCTATCTAGAATGAACACGTGGGGTATTGTATGGAAGCCTTTGCAAGGTCCAGCTATGCTGTGTGGACCACATTGCCCTCATCAATGACCTTAATGACTGTTTCAAATGAGTCAAACATGTTTAAGGGGCAGCATCTGCACTTAAGAAAGCCACACTGGGTAGGGTCCGGTGTCAATAGGTCCCCAATATCTTTATGTCTGTGGTACATGCTGATCCTTTCCATAGCTGTGCAGACCAAGCTTGTCAGGATTCTGGGGTGGTAGTTTGCAATATCCATTCAGGCAACACCTTTGTTGGGAAGGACCACTGTTGTTGTACACTGCTCTTTGGGTACATATCCTGTGGTAAGGCTGACATTGAGCAGTAGTGTGATTTGGCATTCCATTCTTCTTGGAGTCCATGTTGGACTCAGCCCAGGACACCATCTCATACCATTGCTGCTGTGTGTTTTGCTTTGTAGATGCTGGCTGTTACCTCAGCATCTGCAATGTCAGGGGGCCAGCAGTCTGCTGGGATAGATATTTTGCATTCTGTGCCCCTGTTTGCACTGCACCTGTCAGGTTGTATGTTGGCAATATGTGTGTGTGTTTGGTATGTTGTTTGTAATATTTGAGTGATTCAGAGCATATCCGTGAATTCCCAACAAGGTTCCTACCATCAGTTGAGACAGCCTTGTGATTATCCTTAGTGTCCTGTACAATTTGTATCTTCATAGGTTCATAGGTTCATACTAGGCTATCCACCCTAGGGCATTTATAAGCCTAGCCAGAGTGTGTGTGGCTTTCGCCACCCCTTGCTATGTGAATATTATGGCCATTTATGATTTACTTTACTGTGCCTCTGTCTAGACATGACACAGTGAAGACCCCCAGTGTACATCTACGATCATCCATCCACTTGGCAAGATTCCTGTTGAAGAGTGTCAGTGAGGGGCTCTGCCTAACATGGAGTGGGATTCTGTTCCAGGGTGTAGGGAGCCTCTGGGTTATGTATCTGTCCCTCCAGCATATCCTATTTCATTATGTGTTGAGGATGACATCTCTCACTCTCACAGCTCAGATGGCTTTGGGTTTTCTGTGGTGGAGCATGTCCATTACTCCTGTGTTGGACATGGCCTTGTACAACAGGCATACAACACCTCTGTGTAGGCAGTATGTGACTGCATTCAACTGGGGTGTCTACAGCCAGGCAGCATATGACATATATTTGAGACCCTTTATCCTCTTGGTGAGGTACCTTTGAGGTCTTTCTAACTGCTGCAGGTGTCAGGTAAGGTACATCCCAAATGAGGCATTGTACTAGATTATGGGTCTGATAAGAGAACAGTACAGGGGCACAATGACCTCTGTTGACGTAGATGTGAATCCTTTCATGATACGGTGTCCAATATAGACAGTCTTCCGAGCCAGATTGGCAATGTGAGTGTCACATAACAGGTTACTGTCCACTTGTGTCCCTAGGTCCCTGATTACTCCTTCCATACATAATGGTTTACCACCTATGTGGTAATTTGTGAGTACCTTGTTTGGTATTTGGTGGGACATTCATACTGTCTAGTGTCTTCAGGACGGCTGGGTGGGATTCCAGTTTGTGAGAGTGTGGTCTGTAGCATGCTACAGACTGTACAGCAGTTATGCCTATGGTTAGGTGCACATGGGTGGTCTCCGATGCTTCGTGCATTGTCAGTTACCTGGATGTATGGGTGTCTGTGCTGAATATGGATACTCCCCCTCCTTTTATGTTTTGGTCCAGGTTTTGGGGCCATAACGCATGATATGAGGTATAACCTGGTAGTGCTGGTGTGCTGTCAGGAGGCTTGCAGCGGGTTTCTGTCACTGCACAGACATCGATGTTCTCCATACTAGGGAGGGCCTCAGGAGCATGCATATTGCGGTTTACACGTCTGGCATTGGTCAGCATTACCCTTATGTTTCTTACCACTTATGTTTTCTAGGGTGGTGGGTTAGTCTTTTCAGCCTTGCCTACGTAAGGCTCTATGGAGGTAGCAAAAGCCTTATCCGATATCCAGACGCCCAGGAGTAATAGGTGCAAGCCATCCCTGGAACAGCAGCATGGCTTGTCAAGCATGACATCCCAAGCAGACAGACATTAGATCCTCTTGGAATGACAGCAGTAATTGTGCCACTTGTTAAAGCTGATCATTCTGTGTTTGTACTGTGGCATCATTCTTGGTGAGGGTAGGATGCTGCAAACGGTCAGTGTCATACCGGCCTGGAGTACATACTCAGAGAGCTCATCTATGTCTCTTTTCATGTAGTCCAGGGAGGTACATCTCAGGTCATTCACGCCAGCATGGACAATGACTGCAACATATTTCTACTTGCTTTGGGGTGACCTGCGTACTTGTGTTATGTGGCGTATTGTGGCAGCCTACAGGCAGCTTACTGTACCCTTTCCCTTGTTCAGTCTGGTGAGTGGGACAGCAGTGTGTCTGACTATGGAGTCACCTATTACAACTGTATCAGGCATGTTGTTTCTCCTTCTGGCCTGTGACTGTTTGGCACACCAGCTTTGTGTACTATGTGTTGCATGTGCTATGTTTGGAGGTTGTGGTTGCTTGGGGTCTGCTTTGGAGGCCTCTGTTGGTGTGGTGTGTTTGTAATTAGGGCCTCCGGGAATGTTTTCTGTGTTTATGTCTTTGGTTTGCAGTTGTGATAGGTCTATGTGGGACTGGGTTTGTGGTGTGTGTGGTTACCTTCTCCTCCTGACTAGTTTTGACAGTACTGAGTTGAGGGAGCTCAGCCTCCGGTTTGGATAAATGGTTGCATCTCTCACATATATTTGTATTTCTTGGGGAGTTGAGGGTTGTCTGTGTACTTGGGGCAGGTGTAACATTGCCTCAGGATTCACAGATTCAACTTGTTGTAGCTGTCCTTAGTGGATTGTATGTGTGGACATATTTTATTGCCATACTACTGATCAGTGATTACTTCCCTTTTTATGTTTGCTTTATCATGTAGTAGCTTCCTCATTCTCTTGCATGGTTTGGTAATGGCTGGAGTCCAGCATGCCAGATGCCTGCATGTATGGCATTGTGTCTTGTTATTTGTGATTGCATAATCCAAGCATTCCTGGCTGTGTTCATGGAATGCCTGTATAACAGGTTCTGAGGTGTGGCCCATATTTTGCACCTGCACAGGGCCTTTAATGGATTTCACATCAATTTGGAGGAGTGCAACTTTTGCTTTACACATGTTTTTCACTGTGGTTTTCTGGCCAGGGACTGTGGTCAGGATGTGTATATCCAGTGATTACTCTATGGTCTGGTCTTACCAGTGAGGGATACACTTCTCATCTTGCCATCCAGTACCCATGTTGCTGATTATCACATCCAGTATGCTTACCCCTGTTGTGGGAGTGGTATGTTGATCCTGGGCATTTTGGTTTATGGATTCTAGGAACTTTTCTCCTACAGTGTTGGAGCTAGTATAATGCTCCCAGTCTATGTCAGGGTATTTTCAGTCAACCAATATAATGTGGTTTGGGGGGCTTGATATATTCATGTATTCCAACATAGGCCAGGTGCAGTTCCTGGTGTTAGGGCAGTAGTCTGTAGCAGGCTATAAACTGGGAAGCAATTTTAGCCACTGTTACTTGACCATGGCTAGTCTATGCTGCTTCTTGTTGTGGTACCAACATGGGGGTGTGGTTATCCTTGACAATTATTGCTAGTCACCCTCCTTTTGTAGCTTGTTCCATGTTTTGAGGCTGTACAGCACAGTATGAGGTGTAACCTGGTAGTGTTAGGGTGCTGCTGTGAGCCTTGACCCAGTTTTCTGTTACAGGACAGATATCAACATTCTCCATACTGGGTGAGTTTACACTGCATGCATCTTGCTGTTTAGACTTCTGGCATTGGGTAACATTACATCTAGGTTCTTATCCCTTGTGATACCTATGGAGGTGGGTTTGTGTTTTGAGCCTTACCTATTCAGGGCATGCTGTGGGTAACGACAGCCTTTGCCAGTATCCATAAGGCCTGGACTGATAGGTGCACGCCACCCCTAGCAGGTAGAGCATCATGTCATGCTCAGCATGTCATCCCAGGCTGGCACACATTGGATCCCCTTTGACTAACTGCAATACTTCAGCCAATTATTGCAATTGATCATCCCATCGTCATATTGTGGCATCATGCTTGGTGAGGGTAGGATGTTAGTCAGGGTCCTCAAGTGTGCATATACTACATGGTGTTACATTACTTAACACATGGCATTCATGCCTCAGGTGGTGCTGCAGGGCTACCTCTGTCGGATGCACATATTACACTCCCTGTACATGTTTGAGAGCAGGTTATGTCATTTTAGGCATCCATGTAATTATATGAGTGAGTCAGAGAGGGGTATCATTCACAGGGTTCCTACTGAGCCAGTGTATGTGCTGTGCGTTGCCTCTTTGCCAAGGCCAGGGCATACTGGGCATGCCTCCTTCTGCCTACTGGGGCAGGCTCAGGTTGTTCCTCCTCCGAGTCACGCTCTGCCTGTGATGGCCTTGGCAATGGTGGGGGGCTGTTTGGCCCGGCCCTATGCTGGTCCTGCTGCAGCTGTTTTTGCAAGATCATATTATGTAGCATAGCACATACCATGACAATTTGGGTACATGTAGTTGGTGAGTACTGCAAGGATCCACCAGATGTGTCCAGACACCGGAACCGTGACTTGAGCAGCCCAAACACACGCTCTATTACATTACGTGTTTGTGCGTGTGCCTCATTATGGTGTTCCTGTTCAGGTGTGTGTGCATTTCTGATGGGTGTCATCAGCCACGGCTCCAGTAAATAACCTGCATCCCCCACTAGGTGTCCGTGTGGGATGTCCCCATTGGCAAATGTCTGGTACAGCTGCGTCAAATGGCAGATATGGGAATCATGGTAGCTCCCAGGGCAGCCAGCACACACATTCATTATTATGCCCTGGGCATCACACACGACCTGGCAGTTGATGGAGGGGAAGCCCTTGCGGTTAATGTAGGCCCTATCCCGCTCACCGGCTGGTGCTTTGATGCGTATGTGAGTGCAGTCTATTGCACCCACTACCTCAGGGTATTCCGCTATTTGCTGGAAGAGACGCATATTGCTGGCCAATACCTCACGGGCATTGGGGAAATATACATGATCACCGACATGTGCTGACATGGCATCCAGGAACTGGTGCAGTACCCTGGAGGCTGATGCCTGTGGTATCCCCATCATATCACCAGTTGGTCTCTGGGAGGTACCTGTTGCTAGTATTCTTATGCCAACACATACCTTGATTTCCACTGGGATGGGTTCCCCTCTGTTGGTTCTGTGTGTGAGGCGTGGCCTGCACAGCTTGACAATTTGCTGCAGGAAGTCTCTGTCCACTCTATAGTGCTCTACTATCTCCAGCTCATGTAACCAGTGGTAGGTGACCCTGGGCCTGTACACTTTTCTCCGTCTCCTCACTGTGGGTTGTCTGGCACCATCTGCATTGTCACCACTCTCAGCAAGTAGCCTATGTCTCCTTATGACAGCTATGGCAGCCCCTAGCATTTCTGCTCTGAGTTCAGCTTTTTCAGTTTTCACTTCTAATAGCTTACTCCTGTCTTGTAGTGTCTCTTGAGAGAAACATCCTGCACTGCTGTTTGCAGAGTTTTAAGTGCTTGGCTGAGCTACTATTCTGCCTATGTAATTGCCTGCTTCTAACTGTTTTCACCTGCTAGCTCCAGCAGTATTCCCTGCTAGCTTCCTACTAATTCTGTTGCTTCCTTTTTCCTTTCTGTTTCCTCAGGGGGGGAGCAACGTGCATACCAGCAGAAACATGCTCACAGTGGCTTACATGCGTGCACACATGCTTACACGGTTCAGAATCTGCTTATTCGGGTTAAAACTCACGCACACCAGCGCAAACAGTGTTACAAGTCTGCCAACAGGCTCCCACATGCTCAGTCTGCCTTACACGTGCGCACACTGCCCTACTCGTGCTTCATGGCGTGCACACGTGTGCATGCACTCCCAGCAAGAAACTTTGTTGTAAGCAACAGTGTACACCTTCCATTTCTTGACTTTCCCATGCTTATGTTGTGGCACTCCTCTTTCCATGATATGTGTCTGACATCTGTCATGTAACACTGACCTCCAATGAACTGCATTTCTTTCTACCATTCCCCCCTGTGATGTCACCTATCTCCTACTCTATTCCTCCCGCTTATGTATCTCTTACACTACTCAGAATGTGCTCATTTGCTATGTGACAGTGGAATTCAGTATCCTAACACTCATTTACATCAGATTGCCTGCTAATGCTTAGTTACATGTCTTAGACTCAGCTTCCCCCCTTAGCAACCACTAAACGGTGGCCATGTTGTTTTTGGTCTGCTGGTCCCTGCATTGTAAATTCATGTATTGCATAAAACCCACATTTGTGGGTTTATAACCTTCATTTTATGTTTTATACAGCGCAGCCCGTTTGCGCGGGGCTGCGCTGCGTTTAAACATCGGCGATCGCTGAAAAAAAAAATTGATTTTTCATATTTGCATCGGGGTACCTTGCCAATGGCCACATATTTGGCCATTGGCATTCTGCCTGACACATATGCACCCTTTATTTGGAGCTGACATGGCTCCGTTGTGGTTTTTGCAGAAACGTACTCAGTTGTCAACTGAGTACATTTCTGCAGCTAAAACGGCTCTTACACGGGCTGCTTTGGGCTTCATGGATCGCTAATCTACCTCATTTGCATGCCTTTGGGCTGCAAGTGAGGTGATTAGCATATCCACGCCCACTCCGTGTAAGAGACGTTTTAGCTGGTCTCTTACATGGAATTTAGGGCTGTTCCTGGATCGCGAAGGCTGCATGGAGTCTTACACTACTCTTAGACTCCGTGCAAGCCTTCGTGAATCCTGCCCTATGTTTTTCCTGCAAAATCACATGTTCTACTTTGGCTTTTGCAAACTACCCTAGAATGACTAAATGTAATGAAAGAGTATGCACATCCTATTACTGGTTGAAAATATCAGATCAAATTGAAAATAATCCAGAGACGTGACGTCTGCAAAACTTTAGGTAATCAATTTCACATGCAGTACTTGATCTTCCATTGATGAAAAAAGTACAGTTGTGTAACAACTTACCAAAACAGTAATGCAGTATTACTAACCATTGAGATATCCTGCCAGGGATAGCCATAAATCTGGCCAAGATACAAAAGCCTAGGCGTCTTCCCCTCACTCAGTATGTCTGATGTATGACCAAAGCACACCAAGGCTATGTAGTATATAATGAACATTACCAGACACCTTTCTTGTTCCATACCCAAAACCCAGGAAGGCAACAAAGACAAGAGGTCATCAAAAACACATGTCAACCAAGAAAAGGAAGAAAAAAGATATCACCTTGGTCTAAACAGAAAAAAGAACAAAGTAGCGGGGAGGGAGAGATGTAATATTGCAACAGTAATCAGTTAGGCATCTACTGTTACATTAAATTCTTACACAACTGTACTATGTTTTCCCTTTGATCACTGTTGCAGTATTACTAACCATGGGAAGAGTCCCAAAACTTTCTACACATGTCCACGGAGTTAGAATGAGGAATGGAGCCAGAATACAGGATTCCCTGTAAGATGGATCCAATAAATCCAGCTCAGTCCTTACAAATGGCATCAATCTTGTAATCCGTGATAAAAGTATATATTGAGAACCAAGTAGCAGTTTCTAAAATAGATCTGTAATGTAGACCTTTGAAAAAGGCACCGGAAGAAGCAACACCTGAAGTAGAATGTGCTTTAATCAAACCTGGAAGCTGCTTACAATGAAATGTGTAACAAAATGAAATGGCAGAAGAAATCCATTTGGAATTTGCTTGGAAACTGGAAGAACCCAACTAAAAGGAAATAAAAAGCTGATCTGACTTTCTGATAGACTTGGTTTGTCAAGGTAAAACCTCAGTTGTCCATGAACATCTAAAGAATGCAAAATTCTCTCTCATGTTTTGACGGGAGGAGAAAAGGTAGGAAGATTAATAGTGTATCTCAAAGATAGAGCTAACTGAACACCTTGGACATAAAAGAAGGGTTAGTCCTAAGAGTAACCCTCCTTCTTTCGGCTGCTCCCATTAGGGGTCACCACAGCGGATCATCTGTTTCCATTTCTTCCTGTCCTCTGCATCCTACTCTATCACACCAACCACCTGCATGTCCTCTCTCACCACATCCATAAACCTTATCTTAGGCCTTCCTCTTTTCCTGTTACCTGGCAGCTTCATCCTTAACATCCTTTTCCCAATATACTCTGCATCCATCCTCAGCACATGTCGAAACCAATGTAATCTTGCCTCTCTGGCTTTGTCTCCAAACCTTCCAACCAGGGCTGACCCTCTAATATAATTATTCCTAATCCTGTCCATCCTCGTCACACCCAGTACAAATCTTAACATCTTTAACTCTGCCTAAGAGTCCTAAGAGTAACCCAATCTTTATAAACTACCAAAAAAGGTAGAGAAGCCATGTCAGCTTGCAGTTCAGAAACCCTTTTGGTAGAAGTAAGAGTCATTAACAGGATTATCATCCAAGCAGGAAACTTTAAAGAATCTGTGGAAGCAGGCTCAAAAGGGAGAAGAGTTAATTTCTCGAAGATATAATTCAAGTCCCAAGGCAGAGAGATGTATTTTGTAGGGGGTCTGAGGCAATGAACGCATTATAAAAACTGTTTGAACTGAAAACGTGAAGACAAATGTGAATCAAAAGGAAGGCAAAAAGAAATAGCTGAAATGCTTTTATGGAAAAATTTGCCAGCCTGTGCTGAGCAGCTCACACAAGTAAGATAGAATGATAGGAATATCCACTTGATAAAGCTCCTGATTCTTATTGTGGCACAGATAAAAAAATCTCTACCATTTAGAAAGATAAGATTTTCTTATAGCAGCTTTTCTAGCTTCCTGTAATACTTGTAGCACGCCCTCTGAAAGTTGGTGCCCAAAAGGGATTAAAATACAATCACACAGAGGGTTAGATTCAGAGTCTGGAGGCTTGGATGAATTAGACAGCCTTTTTGGTATGTCACCAAGTCCGTCCTGTGAGGTGACCTGGGGTGATTACCTTGGACCAGATGAAAAAGAGAAAGGGGAACCAATGTTATCTGGACCAGAAGGGAGTCAGCAGCAAGATGTTTGATTTTCATGAGAATCTTCAGAATTAGTGGTAGGAGAGGAAAAGCATAATGGAAACACCCCCTCTAGGAAAATGACATGGTGTCCAGTCGCCAAGCCTCTGGACATGCAACTCTGGAAAAACAGCCTGAACTGCCTGTTCTGCCTGGAGACAAATAGAGCTATATGAGGAGTACCTCACTTATGGGCAACCTGCAAGAAGACTTCTGAGATCAGCATACATTCATTTGGGTCTTCCTGAGATTTACTCAAGTAAATTACCACTGAATTGTTCTCTGGAGGAATGTAAACTGCTTGAAGAGACAACTTGTGCTGTATGGCTATGTCCCAAATAGTTATTGCCAATTTGCAAAAGTGGTAGAATATTGTACTGTCTTACTTGTTTAAGTACCATATAACTGTGGTGTTGTCTGTAAATATCTGAAGAGTGCCTGGAGGTCACACGTGAATCAGGGATTGTAAGGCTAGACTTACTACTTTGATTTCCTTGATATTTATTGATTCATCCCCACCTTCTTAGACCATGCACCTTGGACCTTTAAATTCATGGAACAGGCTCCCAAAGCCAGGTCTGAAGCATCTGTGAAGACATCTTGGCAAGGGGGTACTAGAAAGGGTATCCCTGGATTGAGATATATTTGAGCAATCCATCAATGAAGCTCCCTTTTGATGAATGGCAAGAAAGGAATTGTGAAATTCAGAGGATGGCAATGCTGTGTCCAGATTGTTTTGAAACACCACTGAATCTTCCTCATATGGATTTTGACCCAAGGAATCATAAGAATAGTGAAGTCCATAAATCCCAGAGTTCTCAAGATCCCCCTTGCTGAGGTCACATCTAAGAAAAGAAGGGACTGAAAGTATTCCTTTAGGAATTCACTTTTTCCTAAGATTTGATTTTTTTATATTCACTGTGAATCCCAGAGAGTCTACAAAAAGCAATAAATGGTGGTAGGAACTTTGTGAAAACATTTGGACCTGTAGAAGACCCAAAGGAAAAACATAGAATTGAAAATGATGTTCCAAAACAGAAAACCTTAAAAACTTCTTGTAGTTTGTATGATTTGTAATATGCAGATACGCAATTTTTATGTCCTAGGTAATTAAAAAAACTTGAGGCAGAATAATTGGATATAATGACTGTATAGTAAGCATTTTGAATTTTGTGACTCTTAGAAACACATTGGGAAGAGACAAATCCAAAAGGGGTCTCCATTTTTCCTTTTTTCTGGAGACCAGGAAAAGTCTTGAATAGAAACCGTTTCTCTTTAGCAGGGACCAGTTCCGTAGTGCCATGGAGAAATAACTCCTTCAAAATTTGAGGGATTAAATGGACTTGACTTGATGGCACAGGAGGAATGCCTGATAGGTGAGAAACTGAAAGTCATGACATTCTATAACAGAAAGAACCTGGCAGCCTCTGGTGATTGATTCCCTAGCTGGAAGGGATCTGGAAAGTTTATTTGACAGGGTTACTGGCTGATCAAGGTGGAGGGTAGGTGGCAGAGGCAGGCAGTCACAAGGAGGCTGGTTTGTCAGGAAATGTGGGTTTACACTCCTTAATTTCCTGCTTAGGTTTGTCCTGAGATCTCTTTTTTGAATACGTTTTACCCTTTTGGAGGGCCCTTTTGTCTTTATGAAAGATGGGACCTGCCTTAGAAGAGTAATTCCTTTGACATTTAGGGACAGGAGAATGAAACATCTTTTTAAAATCTTGCATTATCTTGCCTCTGACCTGAAGGTTATTAAAAATGTCAGCAGCAGCAGGACCAAAGAGGGTATCCCTATCCAGAGAGGCATCCAAGAGTTTAAATTTAATGTCCGCAGGAAGAGAATGGAGCCTAAGCCAAGCAAACCTCCTCATAACAGAACCAGCATCACCTGCATCACAACAACATTTAATAGAATACTTTGCAACCTGGGAAGCAGCGTTGAGTAAAGAAACAGCAACAGACTTGATATCAGAATCAGACATATTGGACAAAAATTTACCCAGGTCCCCCAGCAGAAATTACAAATTACTGTAGTGCAATGAACAATATACAACGAACTGAAAAGCTTTCATCCAGGCAGCACGTTTTCAATATACATGTGTTACCTTGAATTAGCATGTTAGTAAGAATGATTTTAGTCATCAGTTTTATTTTAGCGTAATTGAAGTTGTACCCTTGAAGTGGAGATCTTAATTATTTGGAGTAATGTAAATATTATTGGATAATGATGCTTTGAGCTGATAAAACGTCAAGACTAAATGCATCTTTTAGTTTAAAAACACTTGTAAAGTTAAGTATGCTATGATTGGTTAGTTTGATAAATGTGATGTTATTTAAATGCCCATGGAACTCTCATACTTACTGGTTTCAAGGACATGTTAAATTAGAAGAAGCTTATAAACAGGTAACAATATTCACCAGTGTTTCTCATCACTGTCTGGTTTTAAAGATCGTAGACTGTTTGTACTTCTCAAAACAATGTCTTACATTAAAATTATTTTGCACACGAAAATCTGTACGTTAGTATCTGCCCTGCTCATGCTGTTTTGCTCCATACTCCATCTAGAATACTTCACTCATCTTCTGCCTACATTCTCAGTACTCCAAAATACTAATTAAGTTTGGGAACAGAGCTTTGTTTCATATATTGCCTGCGGAACTGTACTGCATGCCTCCAAATGTGTACACTTTGGTAATATTTCACAGTTTAAATATGTGTTGAACACTACCTAAAGCATCACTGCTTTGACTTTGTGGTCACTTAATGGTGGTAATATTATTTAAAAAAGACTTTATATTAACTGATTATTCAACATGCAATTTCACATGAATTAAATTAGCCCCACACCTTCTTCTCATTATCCTGTACCCTTCCTAGTCATCCCTGAGTACTCACTCACTCATAAGATGTGCATTCTCATCTTTCTGTCCTTTTAGTTTCCTCCTCACGCCACCAGTTTTTCTCTTCAAGATAACACTACCCTGTTTTTCACTGCCTTTTCTTTTACCATATACATTATCACAATATTTTCTAAACATACATTTGGTTCTTGTGTTTCTTTTGAGTAGGATTCATTACTTTGTTTTTGTATTTTTACATATTTTTGTATGGATGTCAGGAAGTCAGTCTGTTACCAATTTCTGTAGCTGGCAATACTGCTGCTTAAGTCTATGTTTACTTTAAACATAGAGTATATATATATATATATATATATATATATATATATATATATATATATATATATATATATATCTATAGTGCCTACTATAGCTTGGTATACCTCTTATTACTGGTGCTTTTCTTTCTGGGTCACCTCTGTAAATGACCATGGCCAAGAAATGGCTAACATGGTTAACAAAATGTAATGAATAAATATGACACGCATGTGCCTGTGGCTATGAAAGAGTTTCCTTTTTCATAATCTTTTCACTGCAAAATCCATGCCTAAAAGCACATATCCTATAGGTATTCACTGAATTCTAGTTGTAAATAATTTATATTGGTTGTGTTTCTTATACAGTGTGTATTACCTGTGTGTCTTGTACTGTTCTTTATTGTTAACACTAATGTCACATAATCTGTGTGTTTTGCTTTCTTAAAATAGGTTATGACTGACTTAGAGATTAGATATTCTTTATTGCTCATACATGTGCTACATGCTATGTATTTTGATTTTCTGTAACTAGGTTATGACTAACATAGAGGTCAGACTGTTGAAAAGGAAATTATACCTATTAACAAGAAAATGTCTGACTTCTACCTCAGTTATAGCAGTGCTTAAAAAATTGCTGTTTGCTTTAGGACTTTCTTGGGTTTTCCTGCATTGTACTTTACATTGAAGAACACCTGGACATCATAGTGGCTAAGTGGTTAAGGTCTCTGCTCACAGCTTCAGAGTCTGGAAATCAGTTTTGACCTCTGGTCACTATTTCTGTGGAATTTGCATGGTCTCCTCATGGTTGTATGAGTTTCTCTGGGTACTTCATTTTCTCAACCAGTTACCCAAAATATGCTGGTTGATTGCTTGCTCTAAACTATCTGTACATATTGCATTTAACTTTGTCTTTTTGGCTTGCATCATGGCTTGAAAAAGGTCTGAGTAAACTAGTTCACTTACCTGGTTAACAAATACACTTATTAAAATAAACTGAGGTAAGAGATAGTGCCTCTGAGTAAAAACCTTAGGGATCCCTAACATAAGATGTAATTTCAGAATGTGTCTGAAAAAGATACTCAGATATGAAATCTTTTGCTGAACATATTCTGAAAAATGTTTCTTCAGCTCTTCTACCTCTAGCCATATGGGATACAATTTGATCACAGGGTACTCTCATTTTGATTGGATGCTCCTGGGATAACAGGATGATCCACAGTGTACTGTTTTGCTAATTGGTAGCTAGATATTAACAGAGGACTGGACACTAAAAGGGGTTAAGTTACATAGAAAGAGGGAGATCCAAGATGGTGGGCGTCTAAGAGGTACCCTCTCCTTGCAGCTCCGGCACTTATCCCTGTTTTTGGCTGTTTAAATTAAGTAAGATCAAGCTGATAATATACTCTGCGCTAAATCTACTAATAACCAACTGTGAGAAGTCGATCTGAGGCTCTATAAACATTCAGACTGGCTAGAAGAGCTATTAATATATTTTTGCTCTGCGCATCTGTTCCGACACGTGGCTAATAGAGGCCCTAATTCCAACACCATTCTTACTGACAGCTCCTGAAACCTTCGTGAAATGAGTAGAACAGCAAGTGATTCGGAGACTATGGACACACAAACTACTAAATCTAAATTCTCAGCCATTAATGCCTCCCCAGAAAAAGATACCAAAAGGCTGAGATCATCAAAACCGATACCAGATCACTCCAAAGAGCCGGTTAGACAGACCCCGGAAAGCGTATCGGTAATGGATGAATTGAAAAAGTGGCTATTGAAGAATTGTCATCCAAATTTAACATATTTGACACTTCACTACATAAAATTATAGACAGGCTAGATTTGGTGGAAGATAGATCCAAGACAAACGAACTAGAAATACAATCTCTAAGAGATTCCCTCCAAGTGAAGGATAAAGTCATTAGCTCCATACAATCCAAGCTAGTGGACCTAGAAGCAGAAGAAATAACCTGATAATCAGGGGTTTAAATGAGAAATTTGAACATGGTCAGCTAATTGAAGTGGCAAAATATTCAATAGTCTATGTAAGGATATAAACCCCGTACACAACTTCAGTATCGAAAGGGCCCACAGAGCACTTGAGTCAGCAAGTAGCCTCCGCACCAAGACCAGTCTACATTAAAATGCTCCACTTTCAGGATGTACAAATTATTTTGTCAGCCTCTAAAAAAACAAGAGATTCATATGGAATAACCAACAGCTAATAATTACGGGATCTCCCTTGAAATCCGAGAGATGCGGCATAAAACTTGCTCCGTACTGTGCGAACTCATACAAAAGAAAATTAAGTTTCAGATGAAGTTCCCTCAACATTGTCCTTCACATACCAGGAATTTAAACTCTCTGTTTCATCCCCGAGTGAGGCTAGAGCGGTGTTCCTTAAATATTTTGGATCAGATCCCTCCACCTAATCTTACACTGTCGAATAAGAAATACATGCTTACAAATTAAATCTTTGGCACTTTCCAGCTATTAACACTTACTTTGTGTGGTGATAATAAATCTTTGTATATGTTATATTGGGTAGGTTTGCCGTCTTAACCCTTAGGAACCATGGTCACATCACTAGTTGCAGTTAATAGGCTTCTCTGAATGTGACACACAGTCAGCACTAACTGTTACACATACAGGAAGAACCTCGCATTTCCGTTGGAACTACACATTCGTAATGGCTTTGATGAACGAGCCCAGTTCGAGGATTATAGTAGTGATTTCATCTTCCCTTCACGAAAATTACTTGACATTGGGCGCGTTCACCAGCGTACACTTTTGGTCTGATTTTACGTATATGTTGACTTATCGATAATTTAGTCAGCTGTTAATATTGTTTGCAGTTTATTATTCTTATGAAATGACAGACTGTGGCTACCTGTTACTGTCTGATGTGTCTGACGACGAGGGTCTGGTATGTTATACTAAATTCCTAATGTAATACTGTCCTTTCCTAAATGGAATACATCATATTTGTTGTCTTGACTTATCATATATAACTAAGTTACACTTATTGCAATTTCCTTCTAGTCAACAGTATGTCCGCATCAGCTTATTGGATAATTTTCTTTTTTTTCTTACAGGTATAAGCTATTCAATTATAGAATTGTTATAAGATTTGCTGGATGCTGTTAGGACGTTAAGTAGGGTCTGGATGTCTGTACTTGGACTTGGTACGACCTTGTACAAATTGTGTAAATATTATTTCAACTCTGTTATATTCATTATAGTTAGAATGGTTTTATATTACTCATGTTTAATTACATGTTTTTACTTATGCATTCTCTCAATAGTTATAGGAGTGTGGGTAAGCGTGGATAGAGTTTTGAGGGATGCTAGTGCCATTGTTTTACAGTTTTCTGACCTAACCTTATGGGTTATAATTATAGGTGCCAATTTCTCATTATTTCTTACCTTTTCAATGCTACATAATTATCTGTATAGAACTGTTTTCTCTCATTTCTGCTTAGCATATCTAACTTTATTATACTTAATATGACTAATAATTTGGCAGTGTCCTCCTGGAATGTTAGAGGTCTCAATAACGTTGGGAAAAAAAAGTTAATTATGCATTTGATCCTCAAGGCTAACTGTGAGGTATGCTTCTTACAAGAGACTCACTTACTAAACACTGATTGGGCTTCTGAAAGTAAAAAGGCGTGGATTAAGGAGATTATCTTTTCGGGCTTGACTAATAATTCTAAAGGGGTAGCGGTTATTATTAAGAAGTCCTTTCAGGCATAGATCATTTCGAAAGGGAATGACCAAGACGGCAGATGGTGTTATTTTACTGGCTGTTTCCAGACAATAGATAACCCGATATTATTTCTTAACATTTATGGTCCATGTTCTGAACACTCAGATTTTATTATGATGATCTATAATCTTTTACTTAAATTCCCAAATCATCTACTAATAATTGGAGGGGATTGGAATATGGCTATTAATCCCCAATTAGATCGCTTGGGTAGATTTGGACCAGGGAATTCAATGCCTTGCAAAGCCCTACTTGACCTGATTGATGACTTTGAGTTAACTGACCCGATTGCCTTTAATACTAAAGATTCTGACTATAAACACAATTACTTTACCTACTTCTCTAGGTGTCACAAATCATGGTCCCGTATTGACTATTTTCTAATCTTCAGCACCAGAATTATCAAGTTCTCAACAGAACCCCGCTTCCTATCGGACCATTCAAGAATAACTCTAGAAATAAATTTAACCCAGAACTCAATTAATATAACTCCCACTTGGTCCTTAAACCCAAATCTTTTACAGGACAAATCTTTAATCAGTGAGATTAAGTTGACTTTAAAAGATCTTTTCAGAGCTCAACAAGATGGAAATATTGCCTTCGATATCAGATGGGCCGCAGCTAAAGCTGTACTTAGGGGAATTCTTATCAAGAAAGCGAGCTTTCTTAAGAAAAAAACGGGCTAGAAGGTTAACTGAGTTACACCAGGATATTACTAATTTAGACAAGAAGCTAATTGATAACTACTCTGAGAACACAGAAAAGGAATTAATTGCAAAGCAAAAGGAGCTGTCTGAATTTCATCAATCCAATTTATCTATATGGGAATATAGGTGTATAGCTAAATACTCAGAATATATACAAACCCCCTCTAAAGCATTAGCTAGCTTAATTTTCAACACCCCTAGATCCCCTAGAATTTCTTGCCTTCAGTATAACAACCAATTATATAGATCTGATGAAAACATTATTCAGCTTTTTTATCAGATATATTCTGGAATTTACACTAACAATAACTTTATGACTACTAAAGAAGAGATGAAAAAATTCTTAGAGGGGATTACCTTCCCGTCAGTTACCGAATCACAAAGAAATTTACTAGCGTCCCAGATTACGATAAAGGAAATCCTAGAAGCTATTGATAATCTGAAACCAGGGAAGGCTCCGGGACCAGATGGTTTTTCCTCGGAATTCTATAAGACACTTAAAATTACTCTAGCCCCTATTCTTTTAGATTTATTTAAATCCTTGGCCAGTTATGGTATTAGGGACCCATACATTAACTATTCTAAAACTATCCTGATTCCCAAAAATACATCAGACATTACAAACCCCAGTAATTATAGACCGATATCACTTATGAATGTAGACATCAAGATCCTCTCCTCCATCCTAGCTAATAGATTGAAAAAAGTAATGGAGGATTTAATCTCCCCTGAGCAGGCTGGATTTATGAGGAATAGACACACTTGGGATAACACCATAACACTAGAATCCATAATAAAAATAACTAAACAAGACCCTAACCCTAGATACGCTTTGATTCTGGATGCCTGCAAAGCCTTCGATAGAGTGAACTGGAACTTTCTGTTTCTAGCTCTCGAGAAATTTAGCCTTCCACCTGAATTTATAAACCTCATTAAGACTTTATATAACAGTTCAAACACCCGTTTATACATAAACAAGAAACTCTCAAATCCGATAAAAATCACTAATGGAACCAGGCAGGGCTGCCCCTTATCCCCGTTATTGTTCAATCTATACTTAGAGGTTTTGCTCTTGTTCATATCACAGAGAACTTACCATGCTATTCCTAGAATCTGTAACTCTAATATTAGATTTACTGCCTTATGACCTGAATCTGTACTTTATGTACCCCCTAAGTGACGCCATGAAATTAGTTAATTCTCTAGATGCCTTTGAGGCAATCTCAGACTTCAAGATTAATGTCAATAAATCTAGTATTTTCCAAATTAATCCTTCAGCACACAAGCCCCATCTTTTCCCGGTTTTACCTATACATACCAGTCAATCCCTTGATTATTTAGGTGTCTCGTATGATCATTCTTATTCTTCTGTTCTGCAAGCTAACCTAAACAGAATATGGTACACTATTTCACATGATATGAAAAGATGGCAATTACTAAAACTTTCTACACTCTCAAAAATCTCTATTGTCAAAATGAATATTCTCCCAAAAATTCTTTATCAATATAACTCATCCCTATCCCCGGTTGCAACCACCTTCATCAAGAAAATACAGAATGGAATAAAATTTGTATGGTACCCAAAGTCAGTTAGAATGTCTTATTACAAACTTACAGTTCCTAAATCAAGAGGGGCATGGCGATGCCCAATCTCATTATATTACAGAATTATCCATGCTAATAGACTTTTAGCAATTGCTAGTTATACTCCTGGCTCCATCCCATGGACTCCTTATGGATTAAAATTTGGTATAATCACACTGTTAGCAACAACATTAATCCCAAAGCTTTACCTTTTCTGTGAAAACTTCAATTAGAGGAACTAAATTACATAATTTATTGAGAAGTTTAATTGAGAACTTTCAGGAATTATTTAATTCTATGGGACTAGATAGCTTTCTTACTACTCCAGCCTCTCCATCTTAACCCCAATATTAAATTAGGGGACGAATGGTTAACTTGAATAATTTCCCTTAATTAGGGACTTTCTGTGTGGGACTTCTGTAAGCTTAAACATCTCTCATTGACAGAACTTAGAGAAACTCTTTCTCTGTCTAAAGCTTATACCACCACCTTGAGACAATTAAAGGAACTCACTTCAACTCTCTCAATAAGTCAGCATAACTTAGATATGGAGATTAATATAGTTAGGCAGCTTCTACTAAGTTTAGATTCCAAGAAACATATGATTTCCATAGCATACAAAGCATTTTCTGCATATCTATATAGAAACAAACTTATTTTTGCTGACTTCTGGAGTAAACAAGGTACTACAATATCCCCGAAACAAAAATTAGATTCGATAGAATTCACGCTCAAACACTCCCCTTTTAAGAAGTTCACGCTTACCCAATTTATGATTATTAACAATTTATATTATACCCCAATTCATTTAAATAAATTTAACTCATCTGTATCCACTGCTTGCCCTTGTTGTTCACACCGACATTATCCATATTTTATGGTTTTGTAAATATGCCCAGAACCTATGGTGTTCTCTTAAGGTTAGATTAAGTAAAATGGGATATCATAAGTCAACATTATCTTGGGAAATGGCCTTACTCCACATTACTAATATCAACATGTCATCTCTACGACTTAAGTTACTGATCAATGTCTGTCTTCTAATTAAGTTTTATATTACCAAACACTGGATGGATTGCTCAAAGTTATCTTGGGGTAGTTTTAGTAAGATGGCAATTACTTATATAACCTCTCAGAAAGTGATTACCACTAGCCCACGTAAAAGACTGGAAAATCAGAGTCTCTGGAATTCTCTTTTTTTACTCCTTGCTGAAATTTGATTGTTGGGAATCTAAATGTATGATTGTTTTATAGGTAGAGATCTCCTTACTGTATAAACTCTATTGAGGGCCAGAGATTGGTAGGATTCACCAATTTAAAGCATTGGCACTTTGTATATATTGTGTATATAGTTTGTTTATGATAATAGTCTCAATAGATACCTTTTCTTTTTTTGTCTCGTTTTAATGCTCTAATGCTTATGTATCTCTGATATTGTGTAACTACTGACATTTGTTGTGACATACAAAACTGTAATAAAGAATTTAAAAAAAAAAAGTTACATAGAAAGAAAATCATAAATGTAAGCTGTGTTCCTGCAGTATTAAGAAATGCTATTTCTGAAGCAATGTTTGTTATTAGAAAATTTAAAAGTGACAACTTTAGTCCACTCATATGAATGTCTTGGTAAGTCCTGCATGATTAAAGGTTTATTATTCTGTTGCAGAGGCATAGTTAGCTCTAGAAATCTGTTAGGTTTGTCTCCAAACTGAACAAATGGCATGGCAGACTCTTAAGGATAAATGGGGGGGGGGGGGCATGCTTTGCAGGCAGTAATCCAGTTAAGGTATGCTGAAGAAGTAATTAGTGTTAGAAGTGTGTAAGGGACTAGAAAAATGACAAAGATAAGTACACATCCATGGGATGGTGATCAAAAGGTTCCGGGATAGTCGAGGAATTCAGGTTAAACCAAATACTCTTCAGTGGGACTAGTGCCCATGTTGTATGAAGGGCAGAAATAGATGAAGGAATTAGCAATAACTTTTACTTCAACTCAATCAATATCATATGAAAGTGGTCATTGCTTTGTTCAGTCTTACATATCTACCAGACTGTGAGTCATATCACAAGTTGCTTTGTTGATGTTAAGGTGAACTACAGCCTTATATGGATAATAAAAAATGGCCTAACTGCATGGTTATATTTCAGGCTGTTGATTAATCAAGTTAACGAATGCAATTAATTGATCAAAAAGCTGTAAGATTATTTTTTTAAATTGTGACATTAAAAAAGAATTAATCTTAAAAACTTAAGGTAGACCACAATTAGCATGTGATTTATTATATTTTAAAGGTCTTGAAATAAAGTGCTAAAAAAATCAGGTTTGTTCATTTATTTATTTATTTTTTGTTCTATGTCCGTTGGTTTTGTTTTGCAATCTGTGTAGCACAGAGACCTTCCGGTTTCTTTATTTGCTACGTTTATTGTTGTAAAGTACTTGTAAGGTATGGTAGTTACTATAGGATTAGAAGTAAGATTAATTTTTTATCATTAAATTAATTTTGATTAAAAATGTTAACCGTTCTACAGCCCTAGATATTATTTTAATTTCTCAGACTTTGATTTTCACTTTAAATTATGATCTTACATGCAAGACTAAGCCTATGATCCTACAACTGTTCTTTCCACTGGAACAGGTAGGTTAGGCATACATAGCTTCTATTAAAAGTGAATGGATCACATCATACTTATTTGTGGACTTGAACTGTATTTATTACGGATCTTACAGACTATCATATAGGCTGTTCTGTTTACCTATAGCAGAAGTTGTTACATTTTCCTAGCCCCTCAATGAGAATGTCCTAATCCACTGATTCTCTATTTACTCCTTCCCCTTAAATACTGGTAATGGGAGACAAGTTGAGCACTGGTTTATAAACAAATTATTTCCTGGTCTTATATATTAGATACATGAATGGTAGCACTGTCCTCCTCACTGACTGGTGACAGAGTTAGAATGTTCATCTTTGTTTCCATTGCTTTGTGGTCAAATGAAATTAACATATTGTGAAATTGTGTAGTCATTGATATCAACATTATTAGGATCTGTTCATAATTATTAGCATCTGCATCTTTTGAGTCCCCCTTCACACTTTATTTTGGAGTGATATCTTAATCCCTGAAATAAAGACCTTACTGAATAATTTTAGAGTGAACTAGCATGGGAGTTGAGGAAAGGGGTTAGTGGTGAACTAAATGAATTAAAAGGACTTAGGGCTATACATTTTGGGACATTTTTGATATAGGGAATGCAGCTGTCACCAAATCAGCCCCAGAACTGGGCTGCATAGTGACTTAGTGGTTAAGATTACTGCTTACATCTACAGGGTCTAGAGTCAGTCCTTCCCTCCTTTCACCATCTGTGTGGAGTTTGTATGTTCCTCATGGGTCTACATGAGCTTTCCTCTGGGAAACTGTGGCTTTTTTCATCTCCCAAAAACATGATGACTGATTGGCTGTTTTGAAATCATCGATATATATATATATATATATATATATATATATATTGCATTTACTGTTGCACTTGTGGCCTAGATCATAGATAAAAAGGTCTGAGCAAGATTAGTTCACTTACAAACATCAGGAACCAAACAATGAAATAAAAACAACCTTGTTAACTTGAATTTTATCTGTTGTTTAGTGTCTGTTGATAGGAGGTGTGTCAGTTGGTTAACCGTTTCAGCCTGAAAAGATGGTGGGACAAGGTTAATATGCAATATATACGTAAGGTATACGATACATTAAAGGTACATACACTATATTACATAATGATCTGTCTCGTTGTCCTTTCATTCATTTCATTCCTAAGACGTTTTACTATGTTGCAGCAATATAAATGGACCCCATTAAATATTTTAGGACAATTTCAAGATCAGGTTTAATGTGGATTCAGTGGATGGGAGGGGCATGAATAGTATTTTTATGTGGTGGATCGGTATACATGGCTTTGGTTGAGTTATTGTCTGTAGATTCCTGGGGAATTTGGGTAACCCATTGAGTCAATTGCAACCACTGGGCTGATGCACTGATGCCTTGCGTTTGCATTGTTACATACTACTTTGATTAGGTCATGCCATTATGATAGTTCACTGTAAGATGAGCACCCCTGGAGATAGGATTGCTTCTTTGATCTACACTATTAGCTGTAATTCCCTATCTGCCTTATTCTTACCTTTGTGGAATTTTAAAGGAATTAAATTTCCTTCATAAATAGTAAATTAGTTCAAAGTCAAATTAAAGAATCAAATACAGTATTTGCTTGTGCCCAGTAAACTTGGTTATCTAAATATGAACATAAATCAAGTAGGTAGGGGACTATTCTTTTCTGGGATCTTATGCAGCAGAGTAGGAGAGGAAATGACAATACAAAATATTATTAAGATTTCAGCAGCCTGAACATTATAGGATAGGTATAAGGACCTAAACAAAGTATATATGCTGGTGACAGGGTGGCTTCAATATTTTGCTACATGGGCTTGAAAGGGATTTGCCTTGAATTTTGTAAGGTACTTTATGAACTACTGATGGGTGCCCCTACAATAACATGGAATACTAATTTGACTTTGGACCCAGCAAAAGCTGTCACCCATCAAAGTCAAAGTCAAGTCAAAAAAACTTTATTGTCATTCAGAACTACACAGCAGTGTAGCTGAAGAAAATTACAATGCTTCGTTCTCTGTGCAGGAAACAGTTGCACATATAGACAGAGAAAAATTAATAAAAATATCACAGTAAAATTTTAATAAGTAGCAATTAGTAAGTAAAGTAGGACAGCAGGGACCCACACCCATCCTAGAACAGGAGACAAGCAAGACAGGGAACAATATGAAGGTAATATTGTCAAAGTAAAATTGAAAAAATAGCAGCATATCTATGATTAGACTGAATTATTACACAGTTTGCATATTGCACTTTACAGTCCTTCAGTGTGTAGTTGAGCTACCTTAGTATTGCACTTAGTTATTGCGCATCCATAAAATAAGCCCTTTAATAGGCTAGTTATGTAACAGATGTCAAGGTTCATTTTTTCCCAAGAGTTCAACTGTCTAATAGAGAGCGGAAAGAAACTGTTATTTAGTCTGCTGGTCTTATAATACAGGCTTCTGTATCTCCTGCCTAAGGAGAGGCGAGTGTACAGACCATTGGCAGGATGCATTGGATCACTGGAAATCTTTTTGGCCCTGTCGATGCACTGGCATTTGTGTAGATCTTTAAGAGGAGTAAGGGAAGTGCCAATGAGTCTTTCTGCCGCCCTTACAACTCACTTGAGATCCTTCCGATCTTGATTGTTACACCTCCCATACAGACTGTAATGCTGTTGGTCAGGACACTTTCAATGGTGCCCCTATAAAAGGTCTGAAGTATGGAGCTTGGTAATTTTGCCTTCCTAAGTTTCCTTAGAAAGTGCAAGCATTGCTGAGCTTTTTTGACTGGCTGGATACATGGACTGACCAGGATAAGTTCTCCATGACATGAACACCATTCTTGACCCTTTCCACTGTCGTCCCTTTTATCACTAGAGGTTTGTGTGGTACTTGAGATCTTCTTAAATCAACAATCATCTCCTTTGTCTTGTTGACATTCAGTGCTAGATTGTTGCTGTCACACCAGACCAGTAGTTGATCAACCTCATTCCTGTAGGCCTCCTCCTCTCCATCTTTGAACAGGCCTATTTTATCCCTCAATTAGGGAGTTCAGTAGATTTTTCAGTAATCATCATTTTCCCTCTAGGACTGACTATGATTTTGGATGTAGACCTTAAAAACATGTTTCCTCCACTGAAATCTTACCTACTGTATTGTGTAACTTCATTCTTTAATGGTTCGATTTTTATATAAGAAGCGGAGAAGAACAGGAATATGAGAGTTGAATATTTCCTTCTTAGGTCCCTGCAGCTAAGGGGATTTGTATAATAGATTAATTGGATAGTGGAAGAAAATCATATTATGCAGAGGAACCATTCCCCTCCCCCATTGATTGAACAGTGGAATAAAGTCAGGTGGAGGACCCTTTCCTGAATATTCTTTGGAATACAGTGGAAATAACATTTGAGGGTTTCTGTTAATTCACTGAAAATTAACTGTAGAAGAGGGAAATGAGAGAAAGAACCGCAGCTCAGGAAGGAACTAAAGCATTCAGATGGGCTGCCCAACCATGTAACACTTATTTAGACAGAAATTTAGACTGGTGATGTGTAATGTCGGGTGTTGACGATGAACATATTCTTGGACATTTGTGGCATATAGAATTGCTGCCATGGTTCTAAAGTATCTTTTCAAGTGGGCAAAACTATGGAAATGTTTTCTCTATTTAAATTCCCTGATACACAAGAACAGATAATTTTACCTGCTTGTGTCTACAAGGGTTTCATAAAATATTTTACTAAGTTTTATAATTCACAGGGGACTAATGTATCCTCCCTGAGGAAATGACCCTGTTGTTATTGTAGAGTAACATGTTTCCCCTGCAATCCTTAGACATATGCTATTTGGAGCTTTGAGCTACTGTAGGGTCACTCTTGGTAAACTGGTCTGAGAAGGAGGGCTTGATATAGACTGACCCAAAGTGTGTCCCCATGAATACTTACTGAAAGAAACAACAAATCTAACTCACAATAAGGATATCAGGGCCCATTTCTGGAGCCATTCACTGGAACAATGTTCATCAATGAGTGTCTGGTAACCAAATGACCCATATAGCTCAGTCAGGTTTAGCCAGAAAAAATACTGAGTAGGACTGTGGTGTGGACTCACTCCCTTCAAGCTGAAAGGGAGGAGTCAGATGTAATGCCAGCTGAGTGGAAGGTAAGACCAGGAGAAATCATGGTGGACTAGAAGCTTGCAATGGAAACTGACTTGTTGGATGTAGTATGTTATTTCACTGCTAGGAAAGTAACCAGAGCTTGTGCAGGTGGTCAAAAAGTATCAGCTAGATATAACTGGTGGGTCTATATTAAATCAGCGAACACTTAAAAAAAGCGAACACTGATTTATTGACCTTCTTTAAGTGAAAACTTAAAATCCTGAACACTCGGAACAGCAATTTTTTTCCCAGGGGAAAAAAAAATCGCTGGGCCGTTTTTGGCACTTTGCTATTTCCTCCACTGTGGTGCAATCTCGGAGTTGGTATATTTAAGTGGGGGGTATGGGGGCACATAGGGGGTGTGGGGGGTGAAGCCCTCTACTTTATTTACTGTTTTGAGTTTTCTTTCTGTTTTTTTGTTTTTTTAGTGGAACAAGGACTTTTTTTCTCTGTTCCGAGTGTTTGGGTTTTAAGCTTTCACTTAAAGAGGGCCGATAAATCAACGTTTGCTTTTTTAAGCGTTCGCTGATTTAATATAGACCCATAACTGGTCTTACTGCTCCACACAACACTGATTCAAGAATTAGATTTCTTGATGGGGGGTCTCCCCCCCTTCTTCGGATTTGACTCTCAGGAGAGACCTTAGACATGTGCAGGGATTCTTGGAAGGTTCATGATCATGTGCTTTACAGCAAGGATTACCTTGCTGTAACAATCAGTTGCAAAAAGGAAATTCTGTTGGTTGGTTGAGCATATGCACCTAATAGCTCATCAGAAAATGTTGCATTTTCTAATGGATGCAGTTCTTCTTATGGTACCACCTACTGCCTCTTTAGTCCTACTGGAAGACTTCACCCCTCATGTGAGAAATGATGGGAGAAAAATGGAGGGCATGACTGAGACTAATAGCTTCCCTGTTCTGAACCAGAGAGATGGATTGCTGTTGGATTTCATTGTAAGTTATGTAATGCCCATAATCACTATCATGTCTAAACACAACACTGATGATACTTTTAACTGGTGCCACAGCACGCCGGTGATAAAGGTTGATCACTGCCACTGTAGTCATGTCATCAGACCTGAGACCATATATTCTGAATGCTCAAATCAAGACAGGTTGTAAGTGCCAGGGGTGTAATAGGTAGCACACTCACTTTGGTGCAGAAGGTTGTGGTTCTATTCCCACACCAGGTAGATCGATTGCAGACACTGCAGTGCAGAATAAGGAGAGTGCTGCACTTCTATGTGTGTGTTTTCCTCCAGATGAGATGTTAAACCAAGGTCCCATTTGCTTGAGTTGGTGGTAGCTCAGGTGGATGTAAAAAATCCGACACCACCTATCAAAAATAGTAGACATACTTCATTTTTACACGACATAAACACATTACTTACATATTTATAACAGTTACATATTTACAGACACACACACACATATATATATATATATATATATATATATATATATATATATATATATATATATAAGATCCGTACTATTTACTGAATGACCGTTTCACCGAAAGTGAAATAGCCGAGCAAACTTTCGCGAAAGTGCTTTTCACTGAAAAGCACTTTCATGAGAGTGTGCTAAAAAAAAAAGATGAAAACGTGGGGAAATGGCTGTTGCTGAGATTGTAGCACAGTGGGTATAAGGGAAGATTCCCTTTTTCCCCACTGTAGTGCAATCTCAGAGGGAGAATATGTGGGGGGGGGGCATATGGGGGGTGCAGGGGGGCTTGCCACCCTGCGTAAATGTGAGTACTGTGTTTTTTTTTTAATTTTATTTTTTAATTTTGTTTTGCACACTTTAGTGAAAGTGCTTTTTCGGTGAAAAGCACTTTCGCTAAAGTGTGTTCAGCCATTTATGTTTTGTGGAAATGTGATTTCGTGCAATAGTACTAAATCCAGATATATATATATATATATATATATATATATATATATATATATATTTCTACTTTTTTTTACTGTCGTTTTTCTTATTTTTCTTATTTATTTATATATTTTTCCACAGATGACTCCCCGTTCCTTCTTCCTCAGCCATAATCTAATTTTTCGCAATATATCTGCCAAAATCCATTTTTTATTAAATAAAATTTCATTCAGTCTTTCATTCCAAATAGCCTATATTGCATAAAATACATTTTTATCTACCCTTCTTGCATATTCTTTCTTGTTCTTCTAATATCCATACATAATCATATTCATATCTATTTTTTTAAACAAGAAGCATCTTTGTTAAATTAATATAATCTAATTTTTCACAACATATCCGCCAAAATCAACAGACAGGTGGGAAAATGCCAGTGTCTTATTTTTATTTTTTTACTGTGTGTTTTTATTTCAGTTATTATTGGCACATGATCTGAAATAGTTATTGGGCGCATATCAAGACCTTGAATTAAATGCACATGTTCCTATGAAATGTAAATGCTGTCTAGCCTAGATCAGTTTTTATATCTTGGGGAATAATATGCAAATTCACTTTGAGCTCCTATTACTGAATTCACATTTTCAATGCCAAATATTTTCATATATTTCTTCAAAAATCTACCCTCCTTTGTTATACTTTCCCTTCTGGGCCCCCCAGACACATCTTCACTGTTGCAAATCACATTACAGTCCTCACCTATAAGTAATATTCCTTGCTAAAAACTGATCATTCCTCCCATAATTTTCTTAAGCTCCATTATAGCAGTTTTAGGTGGAATATAAATACATGCCAATGTAATCCTCCTCCCTTGCCTGTAGATCCTTAGCACTACAAATCTGCCACTATTATCTTTTTTATCCTCTTCTATCACTACTGGAGCGCCTCTTGCAATTAATATAAGTACTCCTCTTTTCCTTTGCCCAGGTATTCAACTGAATAACCATCCTAAAAACGTTTCTTTATCAAATGCACATGTTCAGTTCTTTCTAAGTATGTCTCCTGTAACATAGCTATTTGCACTCTTCATTTTTTAATTTAGTTCACTACTCTTTCTTTTTTGTATTTATCTGTGAGATCATTGACATTTAAACACATTACAGAAAGCATCATTGCATTAAACAATTATTCTCACCTTTTATGTTTAACACCTGTTTTATTCAAAGTCTAGTTCCAGCTTTTATGTTACATGCATACACTGTCTGACAGGTTGAACTTTTATACAGTTGTTTCTTGTCATATCCATTTTAATCTATGTGACATCTTACACAACTTTTTGTTTTATTGAAAGCCCTAAACAAAAAACAAACACACCCTGAGTACCTCCTAAAACCTATTAGCTTAATATGAACACTCGAAACTATGTCATCTTCAAATATTGAAGTTTTACCCTCCTAATAGGAACAAAAGTCCCAAACAGACAGCCACACTCACAGACTTGAGTTAATATAAAAGAATGGTTAAACATGCTAAGACCTATGGTGTAGTCTGTGCTTCTATTAAGTGCTAATTGGTTTTGTCTTTTCTTTATAGCTCTCCCAACTGGGAAAACCCTTGAATGCTTTCAGAGAACATTATGTCCAAGCCAATTTCTCTTCTCAGTTTTTTTTTCTTCTGCCAATCACTCTCTACCAGCCTTCCACCAGTTTTTCTTTATCAGATTGTTTCCATGGAAACATGAAGACCAGCTGCAGAATTGCTACTGAGCATACATGTTTTTGCTAGAAAAAAGCCTCATAATATTTAATATTCTTTTCATTTTCTTGCTTACTCTTAAAATGTGTCACTAAATCAGTCTAAGGTCCTTAATCCAGTCATTTCCCATGCTAGAATGAGAACAAAACAGATTAATTCTTCTTATGTCATGCTGTTTTAGCCAGGCTTTTTTTCACTGCATTTCCTACATTTCTCAAAACTGAACACGAAGAAAGAAGGGAGAAAGAAAATAAATAAAACAGCAGCATCTGTTTACAATACCCATTACACTTAAAAACAACTGATACAATGTTACTTTATAGCATGCAAAGAAAGCCATACACCCCAAAAATAAGAAAACAATTCTTTACTTACAGATAACTTTCTCCCTCCTCTTCTGCTTCCTAAAGCATTAATGACATGAAGTAGAGCATATGCTTTAGAGTCCCTTACAAGTCCAACACATTCTGAAAAAGTCCAATATTTCCAGATTTTCTTGTTCTGTCATATTTCACACATATAATTACTGCATTGTAATCCCATCTCCCAAATCCTGTTACTACTTCATTTCCAACATACTCTCAATTCTTCTAGTCAACTCTCATGCCCTCATCCTTCACTCTATTTTCTGTTGAAACACTGGAAAAAGTTTCATAGGTACAGTCTCTCTGTGGTCTTTATTACCAGAAGAACAAGAAGCAGAATCTATTTCTGTTTAACATCTTGCTTTTTGCTGGACAAACATTTGTATTTCCTCCTTAGCATGTACTTCATCAAAAAATTATTTTGTCCCTTCAGGGAATAATACTTTGAAACAGTACAGCAGACTGAATTTCACACCTGTGTCTCGGCATTCCCTGAATAGTGGAATACATTTGCTTCTCTTCTGCCTGGTGTACAATGACTAATCATTCTCCACAAATACTCTGTTGTCTCCCACCTTTAGTACTTTACTTTGTCCTTCTGCCACAGTTTTGTCAAAATCATCTCCTTCTGCTAGTAGGGTTGCATTTTTACTATTAAAGGTTGCTTTTTCATAGCCAGGTTTAGAGCATATGCACAATATGCCCTTTCAACTAACAACTCCTGCTGCGGAATATCAGTTCAGTTGCTTATTTGTGCTTTCATAAAATTAATGCAGTCTGTTCCTTCCAGCTTCTCTTGTATACCTGAAAATCTCAGGTTTTCCCTACATGCTCTGTCATCTAATTCTATTATTTTCTGAAATATCTCTTCCTGAGCAGTTTCATATTCAGCCAGCCTTTTCTTAATTTCAACCTCTGATTTTTGCAACTTTATCACCTCATCTGAGTATTTGTTTAAAGTTTCTTCCATTTTCTCCAGCCTTTTGTTTTTTCTGTTGATATACTCCATCAGTGTTTCATTTATTTTAACCAGGTCTGTGTGCAGTTGTC
Organism: Protopterus annectens; assembly: GCF_019279795.1. Lineage (NCBI taxonomy): Eukaryota > Metazoa > Chordata > Ceratodontiformes > Protopteridae > Protopterus > Protopterus annectens. The sequence goes on from NC_056730.1 coordinate 426,902,976, forward strand.
TTATATCTTCCTGCAAGTTACTGGAATTCCTGTTTGAAGGCTGCACTGCTTTTTTGCTGAACAGCTAAAGAACTTAAACCAGTCAGTGTTTCTTCCTCACTTTTTGTAGCTGATTTTTTCCAGGTCCTCTGTATTTCTTTTTTCCTGGCATCCAAGTAGTACTCTTACTAGCCAGTTACTGATATTTCACCATCTGTAAGTACCATAGGTACCAGAATGTTTATAGGTTCCACACTATTGGCTGCATTAAAAATTGAAGCTAAATTACCATCTTTCTTATATGTAAAGTTGGGAATTGTCCCAACTATTTGAACCAACTCAGAATTGCCTTAAATAATTTTCCAATTGTGCTGTATGAGCCACTTAATGGGCAACATATCTATGGACATTGAGAAGGCAAATGAATGTTGAAATTAAACAATATAATTGGTCAGGTTTTTATTATACCCATACCTTAAAATGGGCTGAAACTTGCTGGATCTATAAGAAATTACCTCTTTATAAACCTTACTTAAAGTCTCAACTGCATAACCTCAATCTCAAAACATCAGTTTCTTGGAGGAAAAATTTCATCTGCACTAATAAGTTTACATAATCTGATAAACTGCCCTCGAACTAGATTTCATTTAATAAAGTTAGGATGTAAACTATTAAAGTGCACATAATTATTAACAAATGTGGGCTTCCGATAAGTACAGCTTTGAAAAGAAGCCTGCTCAATATCTAATTGGATCATTAAATCCAACAAATCATCTAACAAACATGAGAACCTAGTGTAAATTTAAAAAAATTGGTACTGAGGTTAATCTCGTCAAACAATTCAAAAATTCATCCCAGGTACCATTCCATAAAAAAAAAATGAAATCATCAATGCAATGTTTGTAAAAACTAACTAATTTAAAAGATGGATGTTTGATGAGAAAGTGCACTTCCCACCATGCCATAATTAAATTGTTGAAAACAGGGGCCATTCTGGCACCCATAGCTATGCCTCTAACTTGTTGGAAACTATTATTTGAAAATGAAAAAAACTGGTGAGAACTACTTCTAATAGTAAACAGATGGTATTAATCCTAGAATTATCGAAGTACATTTACTAAGAAACATCCGAATATAATCAATGCCTGTCTCCCAATAAATGGCTGTACATAACAAAATGACATCAATAGTTATTAACATGGTTTCTGTACCATGGAATTGATAATTCCTTAGAAAATAAGCATACCCAAGAATCTTGTAAATAAAAAGTGGAGTTTTGAACAATAGGATTCAAGAGGCTATCCAAGTAAATGGCTACATATTCAGTCTTACTGCCAGGAGACAAAATGATAGATCTAAACGGAGGATTGGAAGTATCTCTATGGATTTTGGGACTACCAAAAATACGCCTATCTTAGGATAATCATTACTCAAAAACTGAAAGTATTTGTATCAATAAAACCCTGATTCAAAGGATTCAAAAGTATCAAATCAAGTTTTGAAAATTGTGACAACATATAATATTTAATAACCAATTTATAACATGTTGTGTTTGATAGTATCGCTTTCATGGCTTCAACATATTTATCAGTCTCCATAATTACAGCTGTTACCTTTATCAGCTCTCATGATTCGTAGCTGTTTGACAATTCTAAAATTATTGAGAACTTCCATATCTTTTTTTATTATAAAGCAACTTTTTAAAGTCATTGACACATGCCTCTTGAAAGACACCCAATGCATTATGTAAGGATAGATTAAAAGTGCTTCTGTTACATAACAAATGAGATTTACCATAATTAAAATGATCAACATCATTTAAGATATACTTTAAATTAAGTTTCCTTATGAACAGTCTAAAATCCACCTCAAGATGAACTACATTCACTTGCTTCACTGGAATGAACAAGAAACCTTTATTAAATAAGTCAATAAGAGACTCAGATAACGGAATCTTACTCAGATTGAATACTGGACAAGCTAATTTTCTTGTTTTGTTTTGCTCCCTGTGCCCCATTGGGGAAAAGGGTCTCTGATTCAGCTGCATAGGATTTTGCTCAAAAATCAAAGCATTAATGCTAGAATTAGGGCCCGATGTAACATGAGACATAGTAGGATTGTCAACTGTATTATGTTTCACTGAGGAATGAGCTTCACTTAAAGGGGGAAACTCAGAAGTGAAGTCCATGGAATGAAACCCAGAACCATCATAATTAGGTTAAAGGTTATATTGTGTGTTCATATTAGCATAAGTGTGAGAAGAAAATTAAATTTTAGAAGGTAAGGGGTATGCAGATTTATTAGAATAACTAGCTGCATCCCTTGCTAACTTTTTCTTCTTCTGAGCGACAATGGTTGCAACATGCCTGTTGACTTTGTCAAAAATACCGGGGTAAAAGGAAGACTAACAATGAAATAAGTGGCTTTGCTTAATCCAAACATCTAAACAACTCACTTGGGAAAGCAAAATCTCAATAATAGCTGCATTGTAGTTCATTAAATGTCTTAAAAGGGTCAAACTCATGACATTGAATAAATCAACTAAAGTTTCATAAAGCTCGTTTATTATGTATCCAGTCATTGTCAGTCAAACATTACATAACTCATTTAAATACTGCCTTCTTGTAAACATCATTCTTCTTTGCATGTATTGTTCCCACAATTCCCATTTTTCTTATGTAATTTGCTTCTACCCTTTTCTAAAGATCCCAATTCCAGTTGTTTTATCTCTGTATTCACTACTGCTAGTAATGTTGGTTTAGACTTTGTTTTTCATTTTCTTGTAATTACCTTTTTGGCAGACACCATAATTCGACTCAGCAAGGCCTTAGTATGTCTAGGCAACTCCAATTCCATATCAAACCTCAAAAAAAATATTTCCTTAGTTACACCAATTTGCTCACCCAGTGCTATACTAATTATTCATTTTTTAACAGCAACTTCTGTTCTAGGGTCTACTGAAAATTCTGCCAGTCCTGGTCTTTCACTTAGGATCCACCTATTTCTTTTGCTTTGCCTATAGTCTGATATCAATCCTTGATAGGGAAGGCCATCTCTATCCTTCAGTCCAAATAAATTATTGGCCTCTTCCCATTCTATTACTTTTCCCTCTCTAATTATTTCCTGCCAATATCTTGGTTCTTTTACCAGTTTTCACCAATAAATTCCAGCCCCCTCTTGCCTATTGTCTATATCCCTAATTGCAGTCATCCCTATTGGCAGAATTTCCTTTCTCCATTCCCATGTTGGCTTAGTTCTTAGAATAGTTTCTGCTACTTTATAAATATAGTGTTCTGCATGGTTATTGTTATTTTCCTTAAGGATATGCATCCAAAATCCCAGTCTCTCCTTGTTTCTTGAGCTTCCCCCCTGTTTCATCATCATCCCTTTCCACTTTGAATTATAGGTTTCTGCTTGTGCTATGTATAGGAGCCTTAACTGTGTAGCTCTGAAATACTCCTTCAAATCAGGTAATCCCAAACTGCTTTGTTCTACAGAATCAGCATATCCCACTTGCCTCTTACCATCTTCCCCTCCCACACAAAACCTTCAGATCTTTATTAATTGCTATCCACAACTTCTCCTGTGATTGATAAAAATATGCCTAACCTGTGTATAAAACTAAAGGAACTAACATATTTTAACTACTTGTATCTTGCTATAGATATTCATATAACAGAGCTTCCAATTTCTTAGTTTTTGTATTATCTTTTGTTTAGTCTCTTCTCACATATCCTTAGCTGCCATGCCAGAATCCTTTTTAATCCATACTCTACTTCATTTCATCATCCCCATAAATATGGATATTGCTAAACCTGTGTGGATTCATAATTTACAGCTATTGTCTTTGTTTTATCTTCATTAATTTTGTGTCCTGAAAAGATACAAAACTGCCTAAACATGTTCCACAACACTGAAATGTCCTTTTTTGGTTTATCAGGTATAAAATAATATCATCTGCAAATACAGCTAGATTTTCTTGACTACCATACCAGTTATATCCCTAAATTTCTGAATCTTTTATTTTCTTTGCCAGTGGTTCTAAATATAGTGCAAACAACAAAGGGGAAAGTGGACACCACTGCCTGGTTCCTCTGCTCAAACAGAAATTATAAGAGAGGAACCCACTCACTTTAATTTTTGCCTTCAATCCCTCATATATCCTCCTAATCAATAATCTTATTCATATCTATATTACGTCATTAATATTCTCAAAACATTTTTCTTCACACAGCTTTTTCCAGAGTTTTACCACTCTTTTACATTTCAGTAAAACATGCTCTGTTGTCTCTTCCTCTCCTCAAAATAAACAGTTTTTCAACTTTCTTTTAATATGGCATATTCCCTTTTACTATTAACTTATTACCAGTCTCCACGGGAAATCATGACACTTTACTATCTTGGTACACCACTTTTTTCATGACTTTAATGGATTTAATCACTTCTGGTAAATTTTCCCATGGATTTATATAATAACATTGTTTCATCACATTATTATACCACATCCTTCTATCTTTCTCTATATCATCATTTTTTATCCTACATGCTAGTATTTTTTGATCATTTTAAGGTCTTCCCTTAAATATTCTTTTTCTCTTTTTCTTAAACTCATCATCTACCAGAACATTTTGTACTTATATTTAAACAGTCTCACTTTTAATTTCTCATTCTCTTCCTTTACCCACTTTAGTACTCTATACAAATTTAAAGAAGCAGAACAAACAATTGGATTTAGTAACCTCAATCCTCCTTCATCTTCACTCAAATACAGCACACCTCTTTTCACTGAGTTTAATTTTGAACCCCATATAAAAAACACCACTTGTACAATTTCCTTTTCATATGTTTGTGGGATCATATAAACATTTGACATACATGCTGTTTTCCTATTAATACAGACTTCACCAGATAACCCTTTTTCCTGAATATTAATATATATGTCCTCCACAGAAGATGTGTTTCTTTTATTTCTCTTATCAAACCTTCCCACTGCATCTTAACTACATCATTTTCTCAAATGCTATCCCTAGCAAAGACACCTCAAAACACCCCCTCTAAATTTTAATACATCTTACTCATCATTATTCAAGGCCATTCCCATTTCCTTTAGGCATCCATTCAGACAAACCAACACTTCTATCATCCATATTTTGTTTTAGCAACTACAACTATATTGTCTATACATGTCCAAACTACTAGAATCACCACCTCCTTTTGCATCACATATCTAGCATCTTTCATTTTATAAGCCATTTCACTAACTGTTGCATTCATTACCAGTGCAAACAATATTCCACTCATTAGACATCCTTGTCTTACACCATATTCCATGCATATTTCTTTACTGAGATACCCATTGACTAACACTCTCATTCTATTATTTTGATATGCTGATACACACACATTCTTCTAATTCTGTTGCCTATTCCATACTTCTCCATAACATCCGACAAAGCATCATGCCCTACTGTATCAAATGCCTTGCTAATATCACCTTCCATAAGTTTCACATCCTTCCTTTTACTTATAATATCATTCACAATTTAAGTACACAACCAAAAACAATTATTGACATCCCTTCCCTTTTATATGGTATATTTATACCATATATACTTTTTCCATAATATCCTTCACCCTTCCTACCATTCTCCTATGTATTATTCTCATAAAAAAATGTTATAATGTGTGTTATTTAGTGTGATGGGTCTCCATTTTTTTATTTTATTCTTCTCATTTTTTTCCATATAAATTTTAATACCCAACTAAATAACTCTTCGTAAACAAGCCCTTTCTTCGATCATTCATTCGGTACATTTACAAAATACTGTCTTTACCAGTCTACTAATTTCTTGTACATTGCATACCCTATACCATCTGGGCCTTATACTGAATCAACATTTACTTTCCTAAGTATGTCACCCAATTTACTAATAGCAATTTCTTTTTTCAAATTTTTCCTTTTTTTCCTGAACTTACTTTGGATTTTTTTTTTACATTCCATTCTCTCTTATTTTCCTTCTTTAACTATTATACATATTTTCCATGTGCTATACTACAATACTCATAATTTGCTTGTGTTATTTTTATTTCTCCTTTAACATTTTTAATTTCCCTCAGTGTACTAATATCTTCCTTTACTATTTTACGCAAATATGCAGATACCTCCTCCCTTCTCCTCGTAAATCATATTTCTGCCTAAACAGTAATGTCTTATTTTTTCTTGATTTCTTTTATATATTTCTTTTTCTATGTCATAATACTCTCTTGAATAATTATCTAATAAATTTTATACATTTCCCATACTTCACTTTCTCTTCCTTTCCTTCATCATCCTGCCCTTGAAAAAATGCACTTTTTATAATTTTTTTAAATTCAATCCACCATTCAGATAATTTTTTAGAAGTCCTTCATAGTTATACAGTCCTTCCATAACTGCAGTACTTACTGTCCATGTTCATCCCAATCCATCCTTCATTCTTTTTATTCCCTTTCCCATTTTAATATCCTCGCTTTCTTCCATTCATATTGCTAAATGGTCTGAAAAACCTATCACAACTGTATCATCATCTGCTACCCCCAAAGCTTCTGAGAACATAAAACAATTTAAATCCAAGTGCCCCCTTCTATAAGTCCATTTACTTTTGTTCCACACAATTAATTTACCACATTTTAACACTTCCTGTATTTTCTTTTATAAATTTCATTTTCTTTTTGTCACCTTAAATCAAAATTAATGTCCGCTGCGATTATAATTTTCATGTTAACCACCACAGTCTATTATCTGATGAAAAAGATCCACTCTTTCCTTGCTAGTTTATATATGTGAAATATAGTAGCACAGCAACTCAGGAACAGTTAGGATGGTAGAAAGCAGAGTAACTGCTCGTACGACAGGACAGTAAATTCCAAATATATTTAATAAAAGATAATAATAAAATTCAACAGCAATTTACAAGTTAAGCGCTTTCGACTGTTACCCAGTCTTCTTCAGAACAATGTCAATGAAGTTAATTGTTACATTTATATGCTGGTAGCAGTATGTTAATTAATTAATTAGTGAATAAAAGTCCGCCAAAATTTTTTAAAGCCACAAGTACAACCTCAACAATGTAACCTATATCAATGTTAGCACAGCAAATGTATGTATAGCTGTAAGTGATAAAATACAGAACATCATGCAACATTTGTCTTCTAAAGAAGCACTTATTATGATCACACTACAATACTGGTTACTAAACTATGTTTACATGTAAAAATTGTTGTAAAAAATTAAAATAATTTAAACAAGTAATAAAATCCATAAACAATATTGTATGTATTTCGCTCTTTGTGAATGAATGTATGCAATAATCAATATCTATAATCAGTACAAACATTAAAAACAAAGTATAATATTCATTCGAATTCAAAGGTAAGTGGTATCAAAAAATTATTCCAAAACTAAAAAAGGTTTGATGCTAATAAAATCATTGAGACCCGGGAATTTCGTAGCATCTGTTAAAATCTGCCACTTACTCTCACTTAAACACAATCTCATTTTCCAGTCCCCACCAAAGGGTACTGTCTCTACCTGATCTATAATGGAGAATAAAAATTTATGATCATTACCCTTCTCCAAGATGTGTCTGTATAATGCGTTTTTGGAATCCTGTTTACCTATTTTGTAAATATGTTCGTAGATACGTCTGTTTAACTGTCTCTCTGTTTTTCCTATGTAATGTGCGTTGCATATGGTGCATGTTGCCAGGTAGACTACCTGTTTGGATCTACAATTACCCTTCCTGCTGGTAATGGTGGTGTGGCATACGTCATTCAGTTTAATGGTTTTGTTCAAATTGATGTATTGGCATTGTTTACAATTGCCACATCTCACTGTACCTTTGCTGTTCTCATGAAATGACTTGTTAGTGGCCCCTCTTTCTAAGAGCTTTTTCATATTGGGTGCTGTCCTATAAACAAGTCTGGGTTTTGTCCCCAAGCTCCCTTCCATACCCATGGTCGTAAGGGTTTGCCAGTGCCTTTCTAAGATATCCTTGATAATGTAGGAATTTGGTGTGTACATAAGTATGCATACTCTACCTAAAGAATCAATATGTCCCCCCTTCCTCAAATCTGGAGTGTATTGACCTAATAGTGGTTTGTAGATGTTACCCCATCCATCTTGTACATATCTGATTGTCTCATTAACCAAACTTTCAGGGTAGGCTCTGCTCAAGAACATTCCCTTGATGATGTTTAATTCCTTCTCCAAAATGAGTTGGTTGGATGACATTCTTGCTGCACGGATGGTTTGTCCTTTGACCACATTTTTGAATACGTAAGGGGGATGGTTACTGCTATAGTGTACATAGTCATTAGAGAATGTGGGTTTTCTGTATACACTTGAAGTAAATCCTTCTGTATCGTGACTTACCAACACATCCAAAAATGAAATTTCCTTGCAACTGTATTGGTGGGTAAATTTTAAAAACTCCACAGTGTCATTTAGGTATAACATGAATTCTAATAATCTGTCTTCAGATGACTTCCATAAAATAAAGATGTCATCCAGATATCTCACGTACAATTCGATGTCTTGAAAGAATGCACTCTTGAACACATGTTCATGTTCCCACTCCGCCATGACCAGGTTCGCAAATATGGGGGCACAAGATGCCCCCATAGCTACACCCTTGGTCTGCCTAAAGTATTCTTCTTGGAAGGAAATGAAGTTGTAGTCCAAAACAAGTGACATCATGTCACAAATGAGACTGACTTTTTCCCATGAGAACTCAGAGTAACGGGTGAGGCTTCTTTCAAAGTACTCCAGCCCTTCGATCTTGGGGATACTGGAAAAAAGATCAGTGACATCTACTGTTAGAAAAATCATATCAGAATTCCAATGATCTTTAGTGAGTGTACCTAAAATTTCCAGGAATCTTTGATGATGTGGGGGATGTTGTTGTATACATTCTTACACCATCCATCAATCAATTTCCCAATGTTGTATGTTTTGGACCTGGATCCAGACACAATGGGTCTGAAGGGGGGCTGTGTAATTGATTTGTGTAACTTGGGAATTCCAAACATCTTGGCTAATACTGGGTTGTCGACTTTCATGTAGGAATATGTGTCGTTGGATATCCTATTGTCTATGAGGTATTCCTCAATGATGAGATCGATCCGCTTATGACCAATATTAACCTGGTTTAATGAGATACTCTCATAGTTACCTGAGTGATGTAAGATGTTTTGAATCTCATGGTTGTACAGATCAGTCGGGAAAATCACAACTCCCCCTCCCTTATCGGGTTTCATGACCCTGATGTCTCTGTTCTTCATAATATCCAGTAGCGTTTTTCTTTCCATACATGTGAGATTGTCACGTGGTTGATCCCTTTGATTGCACGTTCTATTGTGTGTCCAATAGATGTCATTGCACACTGACTGTTCAAAGTGTTGAACATGTGGGTTGGAGGGTGGTATGAAAGAACTTTTTTTGTTCAGGTCAGTGCCTGCTATACCTTTGACCATTGTTGTTTCATCCTTATTTTTGTCAAATGTTAATGCCAAATTCAACTTTCTGCAATATTTTTTGACCTCTTTGATGGTATTCAGTATTCCCCATCTTCTCATGGGAATGAATTTCATTCATTTTCCCAATAATTTGGCACAGGAGTCATCTATCTCAATGTTGGCAAAATTGTATACTTTAAAACCTTCACTTGTAGTAATCTTAGGTTTAGTGGTACTCCCCAATTCTCCAGTCAAATTTACGTTCAAATCAGTCAAATCCATCCCTGAACGAGTATCCATTTCTGTCTTTGTGGGGGACAGCTCCATCATTAAGACTGAATTTTCAATTGTGAAAGTGTCTTCCTGTCTTATGTTCTGTGCCACTGCTTTTGAACTTTCCAAGCTGGAAAGTATCTTCCCCCCTGAAAATTTTCTCCCTTATAGGTGTTTTTTGATTCCTTCATTCTGGGATGATGTAGGTTCTGTACCTCTGTCACTCTATTACTAGGCCAAATGTATGCCCTATTGTTATTGTATGCCTCAATGTCACGCTGCATTTTTCTATTTTTTCTCTCAACTATATTGTGCACATTTTTGTCGGCGTAATCAAATTGCTTCATATACAAATCTTTATAACAATCATAGTCTTTATGATGAATGATAAAATGGTTCATATGCTCTATCTCTTCTGATATTGAACATATTTTTTCATCTTGGAATTTAATGAGTAATTTCATAAACTCGAACCCAAATCTGTCAAATAACCCATTAAAGTCCTTCATAACCCCATTTGTGTAACTTATTCCTAAAGGCAATTTGAAGAACCTGAGGCCTTTTGGTACAATATTCAACATTAAACATTTAGACAAGTAGCAACCATCAACTTTAGTATTTTTAAAATGTGTTAGTTTTCTACCATAATCAAGTATGTATTCCTTCAATGAAGTGTAACTACTTTCATTGATACACGTTTTCCCTTTCAATTGATTATTGTCATTTGCAAAATAATCTCTATTGTCCTCTAAGAACTGTTCAAATACTGTATCACCATTATATACATTGTCCTTAGGGTGATTAGTATTGTTCAACACCAAACCATTTTTCTCACTATGTTTCATTCTGGTGGGACTCGTCAATTTGTGCTCAAAAACAGGAAAAACAGAGAGACAGTTAAACAGACGTATCTACGAACATATTTACAAAATAGGTAAACAGGATTCCAAAAACGCATTATACAGACACATCTTGGAGAAGGGTAATGATCATAAATTTTTATTCTCCATTATAGATCAGGTAGAGACAGTACCCTTTGGTGGGGACTGGAAAATGAGATTGTGTTTAAGTGAGAGTAAGTGGCAGATTTTAACAGATGCTACGAGATTCCCGGGTCTCAATGATTTTATTAGCATGAAACCTTTTTAGTTTTGGAATAATTTTTGATACCACTTACCTTTGAATTGAATGAATATTATACTTTGTATTTAATGTTTGTACTGATTATAGATATTGATTATTGCATACATTCATTCACAAAGAGTGAAATACATACAATATTGTTTATGGATTTTATTACTTGTTTAAATTATTTTAATTTTTTACAACAATTTTTACATGTAAACATAGTTTAGTAACCAGTATTGTAGTGTGATCATAATAAGTGCTTCTTTAGAAGACAAATGTTGCATGATGTTCTGTATTTTATTACTTACAGCTATACATACATTTGCTGTGCTAACATTGATATAGGTTACATTGTTGAGGTTGTACTTGTGGCTTTAAAAATTTTGGCGGACTTTTATTCACTAATTAATTAATTAACATACTGCTACCAGCATATAAATGTAACAATTAACTTCATTGACATTGTTCTGAAGAAGACTGGGTAACAGTCGAAAGCGCTTAACTTGTAAATTGCTGTTGAATTTTATTATTATCTTTTATTAAATACATTTGGAATTTACTGTCCTGTCGTACGAGCAGTTACTCTGCTTTCTACCATCCTAACTGTTCCTGAGTTGCTGTGCTACTATATTTCGAATTTTGGTTATTCAAGGATGGCTGAAACTGTGGAGATCCCTGCTTCATTGTCGAAGGATAGCATCATTGATTTAAGAGCCGATCTCACGGCTTTGCAAGGAGAAGTTCATAAATTACTATCTTTAATTAGTGACTTGGTTGCAAACAACAAAATAGCTGCTAACAAGGAGGAAACCAATTCTTGTACTTCTACAGACATTGTCAGAGCACATTTAGTTTCCGTACACTCAGACGAGGAAACGGAAGTTAACTCTACCTATAAGGGAACATATGCGCAGGCGCGCATTCTCAGAAACAAACCACAGGGATGTGGTAACGTTAGCACACCGGACTGCGGGTTCCCAAAAGTTTTAGCTGACACAGACGGTGTCCTAGACCTCGCACTTGGCCAGAACACAACCGGAGTTGTATCGGAAGGCTTTAGAGTGGAAGATGTGAAAGCCTTGGATCTTTTACATACGGATGACGAAAATCTGCTAAGTGAGCATTTCGAAGGCATTGAACATGATTTTACTTTCGATTACAGTATATGCAAAAAACGTATGGAGAGACAGTATGGTGGGGCACGGCCTAAAATTCAGAGGGATGCTAAGAACAGAAATAAATGTGCAACGGAAAAATCAGGTACTGTTTTTGATAACTTTGAGCACAAATTGACGAGTCCCACCAGAATGAAACATAGTGAGAAAAATGGTTTGGTGTTGAACAATACTAATCACCCTAAGGACAATGTATATAATGGTGATACAGTATTTGAACAGTTCTTAGAGGACAATAGAGATTATTTTGCAAATGACAATAATCAATTGAAAGGGAAAACGTGTATCAATGAAAGTAGTTACACTTCATTGAAGGAATACATACTTGATTATGGTAGAAAACTAACACATTTTAAAAATACTAAAGTTGATGGTTGCTACTTGTCTAAATGTTTAATGTTGAATATTGTACCAAAAGGCCTCAGGTTCTTCAAATTGCCTTTAGGAATAAGTTACACAAATGGGGTTATGAAGGACTTTAATGGGTTATTTGACAGATTTGGGTTCGAGTTTATGAAATTACTCATTAAATTCCAAGATGAAAAAATATGTTCAATATCAGAAGAGAGAGCATATGAACCATTTTATCATTCATCATAAAGACTATGATTGTTATAAAGATTTGTATATGAAGCAATTTGATTACGCCGACAAAAATGTGCACAATATAGTTGAGAGAAAAATAGAAAAATGCAGCGTGACATTGAGGCATACAATAACAATAGGGCATACATTTGGCCTAGTAATAGAGTGACAGAGGTACAGAACCTACATCATCCCACAATGAAGGAATCAAAAACACCTATAAGGGAGAAAATTTTCAGGGGGGAAGATACTTTCCAGCTTGGAAAGTTCAAAAGCAGTGGCACAGAACATAAGACAGGAAGACACTTTCACAATTGAAAATTCAGTCTTAATGATGGAGCTGTCCCCCACAAAGACAGAAATGGATACTCGTTCAGGGATGGATTTGACTGATTTGAACGTAAATTTGACTGGAGAATTGGGGAGTACCACTAAACCTAAGATTACTACAAGTGAAGGTTTTAAAGTATACAATTTTACCAACATTGAGATAGATGACTCCTGTGCCAAATTATTGGGAAAAGGAATGAAATTCATTCCCATGAGAAGATGGGGAATACTGAATACCATCAAAGAGGTCAAAAAATATTGCAGAAAGTTGAATTTGGCATTAACATTTGACAAAAATAAGGATGAAACAACAATGGTCAAAGGTATAGCAGGCACTGACCTGAACAAAAAAAGTTCTTTCATACCACCCTCCAACCCACATGTTCAACACTTTGAACAGTCAGTGTGCAATGACATCTATTGGACACACAATAGAACGTGCAATCAAAGGGATCAACCACGTGACAATCTCACATGTATGGAAAGAAAAACGCTACTGGATATTATGAAGAACAGAGACATCAGGGTCATGAAACCCGATAAGGGAGGGGGAGTTGTGATTTTCCCGACTGATCTGTACAACCATGAGATTCAAAACATCTTACATCACTCAGGTAACTATGAGAGTATCTCATTAAACCAGGTTAATATTGGTCATAAGCGGATCGATCTCATCATTGAGGAATACCTCATAGACAATAGGATATCCAACGACACATATTCCTACATGAAAGTCGACAATCCAGTATTAGCCAAGATGTTTGGAATTCCCAAGTTACACAAATCAATTACACAGCCCCCCTTCAGACCCATTGTGTCTGGATCCAGGTCCAAAACATACAACATTGGGAAATTGATTGATGGATGGTGTAAGAATGTATACAACAACATCCCCCACATCATCAAAGATTCCTGGAAATTTTTAGGTACACTCACTAAAGATCATTGGAATTCTGATATGATTTTTCTAACAGTAGATGTCACTGATCTTTTTTCCAGTATCCCCAAGATCGAAGGGCTGGAGTACTTTGAAAGAAGCCTCACCCGTTACTCTGAGTTCTCATGGGAAAAAGTCAGTCTCATTTGTGACATGATGTCACTTGTTTTGGACTACAACTTCATTTCCTTCCAAGGAGAATACTTTAGGCAGACCAAGGGTGTAGCTATGGGGGCATCTTGTGCCCCCATATTTGCGAACCTGGTCATGGCGGAGTGGGAGCATGAACATGTGTTCAAGAGTGCATTCTTTCAAAACATCGAATTGTATGTGAGATATCTGGATGACATCTTTATTTTATGGAAGTCATCTGAAGACAGATTATTAGAATTCATGTTATACCTAAATGACACTGTGGAGTTTTTAAAATTTACCCACCAATACAGTTGCAAGGAAATTTCATTTTTGGATGTGTTGGTAAGTCACGATACAGAAGGATTTACTTCAAGTATATACAGAAAACCCACATTCTCTAATGACTATGTACACTATAGCAGTAACCATCCCCCTTACGTATTCAAAAATGTGGTCAAAGGACAAACCATCCGTGCAGCAAGAATGTCATCCAACCAACTCATTTTGGAGAAGGAATTAAACATCATCAAGGGAATGTTCTTGAGCAGAGCCTACCCTGAAAGTTTGGTTAATGAGACAATCAGATATGTACAAGATGGATGGGGTAACATCTACAAACCACTATTAGGTCAATACACTCCAGATTTGAGGAAGGGGGGACATATTGATTCTTTAGGTAGAGTATGCATACTTATGTACACACCAAATTCCTACATTATCAAGGATATCTTAGAAAGGCACTGGCAAACCCTTACGACCATGGGTATGGAAGAGAGCTTGGGGACAAAACCCAGACTTGTTTATAGGACAGCACCCAATATGAAAAAGCTCTTAGAAAGAGGGGCCACTAACAAGTCATTTCATGAGAACAGCAAAGGTACAGTGAGATGTGGCAATTGTAAACAATGCCAATACATCAATTTGAACAAAACCATTAAACTGAATGACGTATGCCGCACCACCATTACCAGCAGGAAGGGTAATTGTAGATCCAAACAGGTAGTCTACCTGGCAACATGCACCATATGCAACGCACATTACATAGGAAAAACAGAGAGACAGTTAAACAGACGTATCTATGAACATATTTACAAAATAGGTAAACAGGATTCCAAAAACGCATTATACAGACACATCTTGGAGAAGGGTAATGATCATAAATTTTTATTCTCCATTATAGATCAGGTAGAGACAGTACCCTTTGGTGGGGACTGGAAAATGAGATTGTGTTTAAGTGAGAGTAAGTGGCAGATTTTAACAGATGCTACGAGATTCCCGGGTCTCAATGATTTTATTAGCATCAAACCTTTTTTAGTTTTGGAATAATTTTTTGATACCACTTACCTTTGAATTCGAATGAATATTATACTTTGTTTTTAATGTTTGTACTGATTATAGATATTGATTATTGCATACATTCATTCACAAAGAGTGAAATACATACAATATTGTTTATGGATTTTATTACTTGTTTAAATTATTTTAATTTTTTACAACAATTTTTACATGTAAACATAGTTTAGTAACCAGTATTGTAGTGTGATCATAATAAGTGCTTCTTTAGAAGACAAATGTTGCATGATGTTCTGTATTTTATTACTTACAGCTATACATACATTTGCTGTGCTAACATTGATATAGGTTACATTGTTGAGGTTGTACTTGTGGCTTTAAGAAATTTTGGCGGACTTTTATTCACTAATTAATTAATGAACATACTGCTACCAGCATATAAATGTAACAATTAACTTCATTGACATTGTTCTGAAGAAGACTGGGTAACAGTCGAAAGCGCTTAACTTGTAAATTGCTGTTGAATTTTATTATTATCTTTTATTAAATATATTTGGAATTTACTGTCCTGTCGTACGAGCAGTTACTCTGCTTTCTACCATCCTAACTGTTCCTGAGTTTATATATGTGTACAATGCTATAATTCTATAAACATGTTCTCTCTACCTCACACCCACAACAATTAACTTTCTTGTTCTTACCAACATTACATCTAGTATTTTAAATGTTTTTTTGCACAACACAGCCACTCCAGAACAATGTTCACTTCCTAAGTTCCATATTATATTTCCACCCCACAATTTTTATGTTTGCAGTCTTTCTTTACTTAGCAGGAATCTTATCCTTAATAGAATAACATCCACATCACACTGAGCACACCATTCCAATATCCCCATCCTTATTACAGTGTAAATAATACTGTTCACATTTACTGAAAAGTACTCAAAATATGTTGTTTTTCCTCCTTTTAAAGTTTAGAAGAAATATTCTTAATTTTTTATTTTCTAATTTTTACTGTTTCCCCAACTGAATATTCTTTCCTGGTTCTAAATATAAATAATCATTGATCCTCAGAATCAGATTTTTCACTGGCTGAAACTTCAAAAAACTATTAGTATCAATACATTCTTCTGACCACTCTTCCTGTGTGCACTCTCAGCATTTTCCACCTCCATATTTTTCTCCTTCTACATTTTCTTCACCTATTTCACCATCTCCTCCAGCATCTTGTTGTCCTTCTTCATTTATGTTTTCTTCCCTTTCCCCTTCTTTTTCATTATTTACTGTTAGCTTTTGACAATCCAGCCAAAAGTGTCCCTTGTTTTTACACAACCTGCATTCAGGCACATACCTTCTTGCCATATGTCCTTTCTCCCCACATTGGTTACATTGTACCTTGTCACACTCAATTAAATGAGAAAAGTCCCCATTAAAGAAACGTGATTTAGGCTGGACAGCATATCTTAATGTCCTTCTATGATCAATCACAAAAATAATACCCGGAAAGTGTTTCACCATGTTTTTTTTCACATTTCAAAACAGCTTCCAACCTCCCCCTCCATTCCATAAGTTTCTCTCATCTCTAACTTTCACACTACTATCAACAGCTTCATGCAGACCCTGCATGCATTTTTTTTACATTGACTTCTTCCAGTTCATTAGTTCTAAACTGCAAAATAATGTTTTTTAATGTTAATACCAGAAAACAAATATTTGTTCGAAGGATAAATGTCCTTTTTGTTACACAGTTCTGGAAATTTCATCATCAGTGCATCAGTTTCATATGTTAACTCACAAAATGTCTCTGTCCCAATACGTATAAAATACCAAATTTCTTGCACTTTAAAATGCAGAACAGTTAATAGACTGACCCATTACGGTGGTCTTTTTTTATTTTTAAAAACAGTTTTACTTACAGTTTGTTGCTGAACTCTTTGTTTGCCTACTGGCATTATCTGCACCACTTCAATAGACTTGCTTACTTTCTTCTTCATGGAGACAGCTAAATGCTGCTCATGTGTAACATCCAAAATGCAGGAATCTTTATTTACATTCTGAAGTTCCACAGTGAACACATTTTTCTCCAAATTCTTACTTTCTACCTCCAAACTCTTCATAGCTTTTCTCTCATCCTCCATGCTACTGCTTCCTTTAGCATCTTCCTTGGCTTCCCTTAGCATCTTCCTTGCTGCTGTAGGAGCCCCCCCCCCCCCCATTGCCTTCTAGCAGCTCTAAAGAGTAGGGGAAGTTCCCTGAGGACCTAAGAAACACCAAAGTAGTTGCTGACATGCAGTTTACGTAACAGACCAGAAACCAAAACGAACAAACTGCACACAAAGGAGGTCTGATTGGTTCACACTCCACATTTTAATGTCCACACAGATTAAGTGCTTTTATCCCTCCCAAGCAGGGGACTTCATCAGAACCAATTAAAAATATTGTAAAACTCATTTCTATAGTAACAAGACCTTTCCAATTGGGTGAAAAATTTCACATCATAATTACATCATCTCCAGGTCACATGATTTGCTAACCCCATTACTATAAATATATTTTCCAAAAAATAAAACACATTTTTATATATATATATATATATATATATATATATATATATATATATACACACACACACACACACACACACACACACACACACACACACACTTATAAATACTTAAATTTTATAAAAAACACTAGCAAAAATACTTAGTAAAAAATGTAACCCCATTTAAATCAACCATTAAATCTTAACTCTGTGCTGCGACTATCTTAACCTCACAGCCCTTTCCTTTAACATGGAAGCAATGGAAACAAATTCATTTAAACTATGTGGGAAATTTGCTACTAACCTCAACTGCCATTCTGTTTCCCTTTTACTTAACAATGTTTTCCAATCCTCACCCCTGGGATTGATCCCAACCTCTTCCAGGACACCGAAAACGAACCCTTGGAAATCTTTGCACCTGCTAGAGTGTTTAAATAAAGCATTAGTCTCTTTTTTATGTTTTATTTCATACAGGTGTTGGAACTTCCTTTTTGTATTGTATTGAGCCACACATGCCTTCTCATATTGTGTCCCCTGGTCAGTGTTGTCACTTACCATATGGCCATCAACTGATAGAGGTTTTTCCAGAAGTGGTGAATATATTTGACCCCCCCCCCCCCAGTTTTTGTATACATCTTCCACTATTTCTTCTTCTAATTTCTTTGGTTAGCCCCTATCGCAAAACAATTGGCTTACTTTTGATAATTCAAACTCAAGTTCTTCAAAATGTGAGGTTGTTCTAGCCACCCTAATTGCTTGTCCCTTGACCAAGCTTTTCTTTTGACTAATATCAGTTGATGCCCATATGATGAGTGACAACACTGACTGGGGGAAACAATATGAGAAGGCATGTGTAGTTCAGTACAATCCAACTACTTGAGAAATCAAATAAATTATAAGGAGGCACTGGAATATTTTCAGGGTTGACTCCATGGTGTAGAGTAATGAACCACTTTTTATCACAAAAATGGGTATAAATATCAAGAGATTTTTGGAAAAAGGAAGTTCCAACAATGAAAGGAGGGGAACAGGTACAAGACCCTGTGGTTCTTGTAATAAGTGTGCGTTCATCAACAAAAATGTGGAGGTCATATTAGAAAATAAGATGCACAGTAAGATGTTTTTGAGAAAAGGTAATTGTAATTCTACCAAAGTAGTCTATCTGGCAAATTGCAACAGATATCTAGCATTTTATGTTTGAAAGACCAAACGAGCACTGAGAAATCGAATATATATGAACACCTGTATGAAATAAAATATAAAAAAGAAACTAATGCTTTATTTAAACACTCTAGCAGGTGCAAAGATTTCCAAGGGTTTGTTTTCAGTGTCCTGGAACAGGTTGAGATCAATCCCAGGGGTGGGGATTGGAAAACATTGTTAAGTAAACGGGAAACACAATGGCAGTTGAGGTTAATAGCAAATTTCCCACCTGGCTTAAATGAATTTGTTTCCATTGCTCCTATGTTAAAGGAAAGAGCTGAGAAGTTAAGATAGGTGCAACATAGAGTAAAGATTTAATGGTTGGTTTAAATAGGGTTACATTTACAGTGTATATATATATATATATATATATATATATATACATACAAAAGGTTTTTACCACGTATTTTTGATGTAGTGGTTTTTATACTGTGTATATGCTGTAGTGCAGCGGTTAACGTTGTCGCCTCACAGCAAGAGGTTCTCCAGTTCAATTCTCAGCTGGGGTGCCTTCTGTGTGGAGTTTGCATATTCTCCCTGCATTTGCGTGGGTTTCCTCCCACATTCTAAAGACATGAGTCTGGAGCATTTCTCCCCGGGCTTCCGATGAAAGTAGGCTCTGTCCTAGTCGGACTTTCCCGGTCAACAAAATGATAAATAAAAATAAATAAAATTTAAGTATTTATAAATGTGCATATATACTGAATGTGTTTTATTTTTTTTGAAAATATATTTATAGTAATGGGGTTAGCAAATCATGTGACCTGGAGATGATGTAATCATGTGAATGTTTTCACCCAATTGGAAAAGTCTTGTTACTATATAAACGAGATTTATAATATTTGTAATTGATTCAGATGAAGTCCCCTCCTTGGGAGGGATGAAAGCACTTAATCTGTGTGGACATTAAAACATGGAGTGTGAACCAATCAGACCTCCTTTGTGTGCAGTTTGTTCGTTTTGGTCCCTGAGGACCTAGCCAAATTTCCTCTAGTAGTACAAGTACCACCTCAAGTCTTACCTGAAGAGAAGCCACTAGCCTAGTGGGACTAAATCAGTCAACAAAGGATAAATAGATTAATAAATAAACTGATTAGTACTTGGTGAGTTAGAACAAGGTAGTGGACAGATGACACAGGGAAAAAAAACTTGTAATGAGGGGATGCTGAAAATGCTTAGCAGATGCTTCTGTGCAGTTTGATTTCAACTCCCACATCTGAAGGAGCTTCTCCAGTATAGGGAAAGGGAAGCTAAATAGCACCAGTCAAAGACTTCTGTAGTTGAAGGTGCAAAAAAAAAAGAAAAGAAAAGAAGGTTAGTGCTTGGCATGGCAGTACCACTAAGACCCAACAGACATGAGAGAAACCATGCAAACCATATAGACCTTCTATATATGCTAGCTGGGAGTCTTTGGACTTGATCAGTAGGTACTGACAGGTACCTTTGGAAGGTCTGAGGAATATAATTGCATTGCAGAGAATAGTGGAACTGTAAATGCAAATACACTTAATGTATACTAAACTGAGGTTGTGTTACATCAGAGTAGTTCCGCTACTCATGGGTACAATGATCTCGAGGTTAACAAATATAAGTAAAGAAGGGGTAGGGGTGCAGCCCCCACATCAAGAAGTGTGGAAGGCAAAGCCTCCTTCCATTAAAAAAACATTTAAAAGGTGTAACAGAGAGTTTCAAAATTTGCTGTTTTTTAATCAGAATTACAGTTTATTTTTTGAAGTGTCAGGACTTGTGAGTCTCAGACTTCTGATAGGAAGCCTGGTATACTAAAGTCCATGAAGACAGCAGCTACAACAGTGATTGCAAAAGAAGACCTATATTTAGGAGGAATTTAGTGAAGCCATGGAGAATAGCTTTTTAATGGATGGTCTCATAAATTCTGACAATTCCAGATGACCTGGGTTTGATTAGCAGTGGGCATCTGAGAGACACTCATCTTTGTGGGTGGATGGGGCTGCTAGACTTTCAGCATTAGTGAGACTTACTGCTAGCTGGGTGTATTGCCTGTCTGCCTGTAGTGGCCACATTGGCTCTTGTTGCATTATCTGATAGGACTTCCTGACCAGGAATAAATGGGTCACAGGGATCCTGTCTATCCCACGGATGCCTTTACTCCCACAACTGTGGAACAAAAGGGATGACTGAATGTAGTTAATGAATCCACTGGGCAGGGTCCATCAGAGGTAAAGAAAGGGAAATTTAATTCTAGCAAACCATTTATTGGCTCATAGGAGAGGCTGTCAGCAAAGATGGAAACATGCTAATCTCAACTGGCAACACTATCTGGAGATAAAAAGGACACTTTAAGAAACTTCTAAGCCCAGTGGATATACCTTCCATTGAGGAGGTAATGCCAGAAACATCTGGTAAGACTAGGTCCATTTAGTTCTGCAGCAGCAAGACTGTGGTAATGGATGCAATCCAGCCCCCCCCCCCCCAAAAAAAAAAAAAACTGAATTTGCTGGATATTGTTGGGATGTCATGGCTAATATGTCTTTTAAATGATGCATGGAATGCAAAGACAGTACATCTGGGCTGGAACATTAAGTGGTGTTCTCCAGTTGCAAAAAGGTTAACAGGAGGGTGTGCTTTAATTGTGGAGTAACCACACAACCTAGCCCCTGGTAAAGCATCTGCAAGGATTCTGAAAACAGACTTCATTAGGCAGCCGAATCTCTGATTTGAAATCAGGAAGAAAAGGAAATTAACAATGATTGTTCATGCATAGTGAAGTAAAAGCCCAGGTTGTTCTACTGCTTTTCATTGTAAGCAATGCTACCAACAGGACAATCTGTGTACTTTTCTTTTAAATAACTGTATCTTCTAAAGAGTACAGCGGGTGACATACATATTGTTATTATTGCAATAGGCATCCATCTGTTTAGGCAGCGATAAATCCATTATAGTTATTCTTGTGCTGATTTCGGATTAGGAAGGATGTAAAGATGGGGCAGAGCTAAAGAATTTTACTTTATAATCAGAGTTAAAGCCAATGTTGTGCAAAGGATCTAACAATGACACACATGGTGATAATGTTATAAATGCATCTTTACACAACAAATGGTAGCTTTGGCATGCCTCCTTAATATTTTAAAACTATCTAGTATACCGGTTTGTCAGGAGTTATAAATTTAATGTCTTTAAATGTAATGGTCTGTAATGTTCAGTTCTTGTCATCCTTACCAAATAAGGGGGATCATTGACAATGTGCTATCTTGCTTTAGTGGGGATATTTCAGTGCTGCTACCACAGCTGAAAGGGGGAAGTACCCTCCTTTGCTTGTGCTAGTAAAAGGTAAAATAATATAGAAATATAATTGTTGCATTAATAATGCACTAACGGTATGGTGACACCTCAGGCAGAGCAGGCAGTAATGCCCTTCGAAAACAAGTTGCGTAGTAACACAGGTTATTTTTTCAGCAGGAAAAACACTGATAACGTTATGCATGCTGTATATACTATTATATGCTCAACTAAAATTGCAGCATCTTATCTGAATCACATAGCTTGCAGCCAATAAAAACTACAAAAACATGCTCTAGGAGGTGAAATAATTACTACGGGATAAACAAATGCTAATAATTGGAATGAGTGGCATCTATTATATAATGATGTTCCTGCAGATCTATCTGTTTTGCTTAACTGCCCTCTGTATAGACAGAAAAAGCATTTGGGCAGAGATGCTTGCAATAACAGAGCTGTTAAGCAGAATTATCAGCAAAAGAAAAAAAAACAAGAATCAAGTGATGCCCTTCTTAACCTATAAGAATCTAAGCTACATGTTTAAACATACAGAAAAAACATTATTGCAGTAGTAGAGGCATTTACCTTTTAGGTTTGCTAAGTACTGCTGTAATTATTGCAATCCAGAACTAAAACTGACTTAGATAACACAATGCAGTAGCATTTTCTGTAACTCTGTCTGGAATGTAATTTGTAACAAAAAAATAATAATAATCTGAACAAGTACAAACCAAGCAGAATAATCATCTACAATGAGATAGACCTGGGGAGCTACATAAATTGTCCCAAGACTATAATTGCAAATGTGTGTTTGATACATAAACTAGACCTAAAATGGTAGGATTCCATGAGGAGAGAAGTGACGTAAAATTATGCATTATGGATAATGTTAAACTGAGAAACACAATAGCGGGAGGCAGTCAGGCATAATGAAGGAGTCAACTCTGCCCTCTAAGCAATACAGGAAATTAGAAATTGTCCTCTTGTTGAGTCATGATCTCAAGGACTTTAGTATGCCAGGCTTGTCTGTCAACAACTGTTTCTTTAACCTACAAATTTATATTCATTACTTCAGTAATACTGTCTGTCCATCTTAGCCTCTGGCCTCCTTCTTCTTTAGCCTTTGATCTTAACCAGCATCAGTGTTTTCTCTAGTAAATCTTAGCTGGGATTCACAAAATATTGTTTCATTGCAGTGAGTGAATTTACATGATGAGCTCCCATGTACTGGGTGTGTGTAATTCAGAGATACACTTTCCTTTAATGGGAAATGCTGAGCAGCAGTGCTGGCTATGATATATACTAATGTTCATATAATATCATGGTAATGAGGAACATTTTTAAAATCAGCATCAAGGTGTATGCAAATGAGGGTAAACAAGATGTCAGAGCAATGCATAAATGCATAAGTGCCACTCCTCAGAGCTAAGTAACTCATATAAATGAATGAATGATGCCAAATCCCCTTGCTCATGCTAAGTGAATTGCAAAAAAAAAAAGTTAAGGGTTGTCACCACATTAGTAAATGTGTGTCTGCAACAAGCTCTTATTGCTGTTATGAGCCACTATGGTATGTGTCATTGCCACCAGAAGTGCAGTATCATCTAACCATTCTTAATATTTCATGGACTCCATGACACCAATATTGTAAACCAGTACTGTGTGGACAGGGAGACCATGCAAAACATTGTGGACATGTGTCAGCCTCGTCTGCATCCCCATGGGAATCATGCAGTACCAGTCCTAGTAGATATCAAGTTATGTGTGGCTTTACATGTACTAGCTATAGGGACCTGTCAGTAACATACTGGGGACACAATGGGGATATCTCAGGCATCTGCCTTGAAATTATTCCATCAGTTTCTCAATTCCATGCCTAAGCATGTGGGGAAGCATATGTGGTTCCCATATACCACAGAAGAAAAAGCAAACACAATGCAGGACTTCTGCGATATAGTCCATTTCCATGAGGCACTGGCACCCTTAGACTGCACTCACTTTGAAATAAAGGTCCCACCTACTGAACAGGGATGGAGGTATGTGAACTACAAATGCTATCACTCCATCATCTGCAAGATAGTCTGTAATGCACAGGCAGTTATCATAACTCCCACGTATGGCACACCTGTGACCTGTACCAATGTTCTGTAAGGGATGACTCCCCACAAAGGCATCTAAATGGCAATGATAGATATAACCTAGAAGCCTGAATGACAACACACATCAGAAAAACACAGAATGAAGTAGACCACGGGAAGAAA
This sequence comes from Protopterus annectens, assembly GCF_019279795.1. Taxonomy (NCBI): domain Eukaryota; kingdom Metazoa; phylum Chordata; order Ceratodontiformes; family Protopteridae; genus Protopterus; species Protopterus annectens. The sequence goes on from NC_056730.1 coordinate 426,927,573, forward strand.
TACACCCAATCACAAACAAGGTGCATTACTAAGTGTATGTTTGAACAGATGAAGGCACAGTTCCTCTGTCTGGATTCATCCTGTGGTGCCCTGCAGTATGATCCTAGCACATGTACAAAAAATATTTTCAGAATGTGCAGTATTACACAATATCATACTTAGGAGGGCACATGTACAAAAAATATTTTCAGAATGTGCAGTACTACACAATATCATACTTAGGAGGCAGTTACAGTGGTGAGGGCAGGTGCAGGATAAGCAGTCCCAACATGCCAAACAGTGGAGGCTGAGCCGGATGAGGAATCTGTGGAGGACCCAGCAGCAATGAATCATGATGCTAGACAGAGGAGGGAGCAGTATGCTGTGGCACTGGCAAAAAGGCAGCAGCTTGCAAAATGCTTTGGCCCATAGTAAAGAAGATATGCTACAGTAAAAATGATGCATGCAAAACCAGCACCAGGATGGGTCTTCCCAAGCACAAACTTGGACAAAGGTAACCCAAGTAGCAATGTACAAAGGCAGGGGACAGTTATCACCATTTGGAAAGGTGTGGGAGAATGCATGAGGTGGATGACTTTCACAGGGAAATGTGATAGTGCTGAGGACAATTAAAAGCAAGACTCTACTTGTGTGTATGGACTTTGAGTGTGGAGTGGGGCATTAAAATAAAAGGCTGTATGAAGGTCCAGTGTCACTGTGTGTGTGATGTACTTGGGGACTGTGGTGGCGGTGTGAGTATATGCCTGCTGGGCTAGAGACTCAGTAGTAGTTGCAGCACTGTGTATTGATCTGCTGGACATGTACAACACATGTATGGTAGAGGACTGAGCAGCCTATGCACAGACCTGCATACAAGAGCTGGCTCTAATAGCAGATGCACTGGAAATACTCTTGTTAGATTCTAGTGTATGTGAGCATAACCTTTGTCCATTACCAGATGTGCCAGTACCACAACTGCCATGTCCTGTCCTCTCATGGCCACATACATCTCCACAATAAATGTAGCTGTGGAAATGGTAGAGTTGCTTGAGTGTGATCGAGGTCATCCACAGCCATAATGGCCACCATATGTGGAGGTAGCAGCAGAACATATTTGGGGACAGTGCCTCACACATAGCAGGTGAGCTTGAGAAGATGTGGCAATTCAAATATATGATTTAGTCTAGCAAAATAATCACACATATGGAATATGCAGTCCCGCAGCTCATTTCATACACTATGTGTTAGCCTTACTAATTCCACAATGGCTGCAGTGGTATAAGCCTGCACCTTTATGATGACACTGCACAAATGCTAGGCTGTGGGTTGATGTTGACCTTTAGCCATTGCCTGTATGGAGTTTGCATTCTCTTCTTGTGTATCTGCGGAGTTTCTCCCACTTTCCAAAACTATGCTGAGTGTTTCCACCTCTAATTCACCCAAGAATGGAGTTGTGCGTGGTAGCATACACTCTAGATGGTCCCACTGGGTGGAAGGGTTGTATAGACTAACCCTTTTGGGTATCAAGTGTAGTGCACAATATCCTCCAGCTAGGGGAACATGGATTACAGGCTGTGCACCGTGACAGGGCTAACCACCTGATGGTGTAAAAATTGGAATGATTTAGTTGTGTTGACTAATGTCACCAAAAACGGGCATGGGTATTGGGCGGGTTGATGACTTGGCATACTCCAGCCTATACCAGGGACCCATGCTAATAGTGAGAAGAGTATATGTGCTACTGTTGACCAGTTTATTGCAGCCATAAAGCCTAGTAGCCCTAGATCAATAAGCTACTAGCTGGAAGATGTCCAGTTGCCCAACTTGGATTATCTGGGATAGTTTTGTTGAGCGAAAGCTATCAAACATGAAATAAGGATTGCTATACTCAGTGTAGGTTCACTGAAAAGATGCAGCTTGGTAGTGGATAACATAATGTTAAGGAGGAGGCACGGCATCCCATCTATTCAGGAGACAAGACAGAAGGGCACTGCAGAAAAGCCACTTGGCTTGGGATCCAGGGTCTACTACTCAGGAGAAGGACATATTATAAATGGTGTGGAAATGTTTTTTTTTTGTTCGTTCAAAAAAACTTTATAAAATTTATATATATATTTTTTTTAGTAAAGTATTAAGTATAGAATTGTGATAGTGATATATATATATATATATATATATATATATATATATATATATATATATATACACACACACAAAGGCCTAAATACAACAAGAAAATATTTTTAAAGTTTCCAAAAAAAGTAAAAAAAAGTTATTTTCTATCTTTCCCTTCTTTCTTTTCCAGTTCTTTTTCTTCCTACTTCTTACTTCATTTCATAAAAGATCAGAGGCAAGATTCTGTTGATATAAGTAAGAGATAATAGATAAGAGATGTTACTTTCGTCCAAAGATTATTGATGAATGGTTTGGGATATAACCTTTGTTCTTTAACTTTAATTTCTCTAATAGCTGTTTTTTTTAAATATTAGAAATGGTGTCAAAATTGTGTTGAGGGAGAAGGTTCAGAAGACATTGAGGGATCTCACCACAATAAAGTGAAAGACTCATGGCAATAAGGATCCACAGTAACGATAGGGCGGTATTCATAATCTCAGCCTATGCCCCACAGGACAGTTGTGATAGTGAGGAAAGGTGTGCATTCAGATAGCAGCTGCAGGGCCTACTAAATAAGGAAGGACAACATGAACTAGTGTTGATAATGGGTGACCTGAATGCACATATTGGGGCATACGGAACAGGATGTGAGAACTGCTGGGGACCATGTGGGTGGGGCAACAGGAATAAAGAAGGAGACTAGACTTCTGTCTGGCAAATGGCTTGATGGTAGCCAACACATGGTTCAGCAAGACAGACAGTCACAAGATCACATCCAAGACACTTAACTTAGGTAGACTTCCTCCTATTAAGAAAAGGGCACTGGGGTACAATCAGTGTTTGTAACGTCATCCCCAGTGAAACAGAAAGTCCATAGCATAAACCACTGGTTGCCACAATCAGCTACAAGCATTGATTGGAGAAGGTCAACAATAACTAAGCTGAAGACCTGGAAGTTGACTGGAGAGAAAGCACAAGAGTTTAAAGAGTTACTCAGGGTACTAGCACCTCAGGAAGAAGAGGAAATAGGTGGAGTTGAAGAAGAATGGGAACACCTCAAGACAGCATGTGTGAGGACCACAGAACAGATATGCGGCTTAGCTAGGTACAGAAGCAAGTTACACAGGGAAAGCTAGTGGTGGAATGCAGAATCCCAGGAAGTCATCAAAAGAAAGGAGGAGTGCAGGAAAAAGTGACAGAAAAGATGGACCAGGCTGAGAAGGAATAATGGTTGGCTAACAAACAGTCTAAGACAGGAGTTAAAGTAACAATGAAAAAGGCATCAGAGACACTCTACCAACTTCTGGAAAGTAGCTCAGTAGATGGCACAAAGAAATTCTATCAGGTTGCAAGACAAAGACAGAAAGATAAAGATGACAGATACCCTTCATAAAGGATGCCAGCAACAATCTGCTCATCAGTCCACAGAACTTCAAAAGCACATGGAAGGAGTACTTCCAACAGCTTCTGAATGCAGAGAACTCCACACAAGCTGTACTGTCCCAGACACAGTCTATAAAGATGAATAAAGAGGAGTAGCCCAACCTAGAAGAAGAGCAGCATTAAGGAAAATGAAGTCAAGAAAAAATCAGCAGGCTCATGATCAAGATGTCAAGTGATATATTCCACCTAAAACTGCTATTATGGAGCTTAAATATTTTTTGGGAGAGGGACTGCTAGATGGCTACACATTGAGTAACAGCTTAATTTCAGCTCTTCCAATGTGAAAACAGAAACTCAGAAGAGTGAACCAGTGAACTCATTTTTTGAGTGAATTTCAGCAACTGGCTAGTAAGTGCACTGCCTGGATGCTAGCAAAAAAAAAACAAATTCAGAGAACCTGAAAGAAAATCAACCACAAAATGTGTGGAAAAAAAATAACACTGACTGGGAAGAATTCTGCAGCTGTTCAGCAAAAAGCAGTGCAAGCTCCAGTTTTGGTGCAAGACATGACTTCCAGTAACCTAGAGAAAAAATAAGTCAAATGTTCTCAGAGCTGATTAAAATAAATGAAAAACTGATGAAGTATATCAACTCAAATAACAAAAGTCTGGATAAAATGAAAGAAGCTTTAAACAGATATTCTAATGAGGTGACCAAACTGTAACAATTGGAGGTTGAAATGAAGAAAAGGCTGGCTGAATATGAGAATAGATGTTTCAAAAAATAACAGAATTAGAGGACAGAACATGCAGGGAAAACTTGACATTTTCTGCTGTACCAGAGAAGCTGGAAGGAGCAGACTGTATTAATTTTATGAAATTGCAAATATTTATTTATTTTATTTATTTATTTTACATTTCTTAACCAGGTAGTGTCCGGCTGGGGAAGTAGCCCATTTCCAGCAGAGACCCAGGGAGAAAAGCTCTATAACAATAGTACAAAAAAGATTACAAAAATTCTACAAAGATTTACAAAGTATATGCAAAAAGTTTAATAGTTGCCTACAGTCACAATTTACAAAAACATAAAAAGCTTTGGACATATCAAGGAATATAGTAAAGAATAGTTGCCCATTGTTTTTGAGGATGCTGATTTTGTTAGTGAAACTTATGAGGACTGTGGAGGTACTGCAGTTTGGACAGAAGCCGTGCTGTGAACTACATAAGAGGTTATTTATAGTGAGGTGGTCTAGGAGCTGCTTATGGAGACATTTCTCTAAGATTTTGGCTAGGGGTGAGAGAATGGCAATGGACCAATAATTAGAGAGATCTTGTTAGATGTGCCTTCCTTGTGGAGGTGATGATATGGGATATTTTCCAGGGTATGGGGACATATTGTTCTGCAATGGATCGATTAATTAGGATAGATATGGGGTAGGTGATGGAGCTGGCAGCAGTTTTTAAGAAGTCACTACGGAGTTGGTCAGCTGATAGACAGGCAGGTTTTAGTTTTGATAGGAGTTTCTTTATTATAAGAGGTTTGAATGGGTTTAAACAAGAAGTAGCTGGATTTAGAGTTAGTGTAGGCATTGTAAGTTGTTGGTTAGATTTTAAGTGTGGTTTAAAAGTGAGGTGATAGTGATGAAATGAGAGTTAAATTGGGATGCTAAGCATTCGGTGCTATTTGTTGTAGATGGTGCAGGGGTAGAGGTTTCCCAGGGTTGAGGAGGTAGTTAATGTTTGCCAAAATTTTTGTGGGTTATTTATGTGTTTTTGCTGACAGGCTAGAAAATAAGATTTTTTTTGCCAGATAATATTTGCTTCTTAGTTAGGTTTCTTAGTTGTTTGCAAGAGGTGAGGTTTTCTGAGGTTTTGGAGGTCTGATAAGCAGTTCATGCTCTACCCCTTTGTTTAATGAGACATTTAGTGTCTTTGGTTATCCAAGGTAGGTTTTTGGCTTTGGAGCATATTTTTCTTGTTGGAGCAAGGTTATTAAGGATGTTGAGGAAGGTATTAAAATATTGTACATCTTAGTCTAGACAGAGTGATGTTAGAGGTGACCAGTTGCAGTTTTGAAGTAGGGAATTTAAGACGTCAGAAGAAAAGTTTCTTTTGTTGTAGATGTGTTTGAAAATGACATTACAGGGGGAGTGAATGTGTTTCTTTTGTAGAAAGGTAGGGGAGTGATCACTGAGAAAATCGGGGAGGCACCCAGCATGGTGGGCAAGGTTGAGCTTATTGGTTAGTATCCAGTCTAGAATAGATTCTTCCTTAATGTGTTTAGCAATTCTAGTGGGGGAGTTTATGGTTTGGGTGATATTGAATACATTGATAAAATTGGTGGGGTTGTCAGATGAACAGGATAGCCAGTTCAAGTTGAAATCACCTTGCACTATAGTTTCTTGGTTGAAAGTAGAGGATGCCCAGGATAGGAGACTTTGAATGGTAAGTAGATTATTTCCTGTTGGTAGGTAGGAGGCAATAATTATGATGGTTTTATGTGGATGTACTTCAAATCAGGTGGTAAGAATTTCTGCTTCTGATAGATTTGGGGGATTACATATTAGTTATTTAATTATGAGGACATTTTTATACATAATGACAATGCCTCCACCACGCTTGTTCAGCCTATCTTGTCTAATAACATTATAATCACTAGTAAGTATTTCCTCATCTTTAATGTGTGGTTTTAGCCATGTCTTGGTAATAATTACTATGACAGGAGTGTAGGTAGTTAGGGCCACATGAAATTCACTACTTTTTGTGATACTTCTGAGGTTAACATTAGTTATAATTAAGTCTGATTTGGAATGTTTTAGGGGAGGAATGTAGAGAGTAGTATTAGCAGGTGTTGTGGGTGTTATTGGGTGGGGTGGGAGTAGCTGTGTAGGCCCTGGGTCAGGATGTATGCCAGCTTGAAGTTTGATTTCTCTTAGTGAGTGTAGAATAACTGAGAGTTTGAGCATGGATATTAGTCGATGAAAGAAATCTGGATAAGAAGGAGGGTTGGGGCTATGGACATATTTATAGTGGAAGAATAATATGTTAGAGTTAGTGTAGAGGTTAGAACAGATGTGAAAATGGATATTTGGTTTTGTATGGTATGTAACAGTGGGGACTGTAGGAGAGGGTTAGTGTGTTATGTTTGATGTGATGAAGGTAGTGGAGTGGTAGGCTAGGTAGAGGGTAACGAGTAGGAGAGAGTTGCACAAAAGAGTGATGATAACTGACATGGTGAATAGTAGAGAAATAGGAGAAAATTATGGGTGGGTTAGTGTGTGAAGTTTAGTAGAGAGAGAAGTGTATTGATAAAGTGATGTGGTAGGGGAGGAGTGTTGTGTGAGGGATGAAATAATGGTTAGTGAGGTGGGAGGGGAGAAAGTGAAAGAAATAATTGATTGTGGTTATGTTGCAAGTTATAGGATAATGAGTTAGAAGGTGTGGTTTAGTTTAATTATAAATTTAAGGAAACTGGGGGTGTGTGGGACTGGGGATAGGGTAGGGGAGTGGAGTGGGCCTGAGCTAAGCAAGGGTGAATGGAAAAGCTTGGCTGATAGCTGAGGAGAGGAGAAAAAAAGAAAAATAGAAATTGTTACCAATTATGTTGTCTAGTACATGAAAGATAGATGGAGGTATTTTAGACAGGCCAGAAAGAGAAGCTCAGTATAAACACAAACTGTTGAAATTTCCACATTAGCATTCATCTAGCATAGTAGTACAAATGCAATGTTACAAAAAATTTAGATTTAAAATGTTGCTAAAGTTAACAATAAATATACTTAGAAAAAACATAGTTAATATAGATGTGTAACGGTGAAATTTGTTACATTCCTCTGAACATAGCAGAACACACAGCGACAGCTAGACAGCAGCCTTTTACAGCTGTTGCAGTGAGCATTATTTACTAAAGCATAATTGAAATGTATGACAAGAAAAAAATAAGAATGAGGAGGTAAAACAGTAAGCAAACAATTGCAATAACCAATGGATAAAACACGCAGCAAAATAGCTTAGTCCATGGTAACACAGCTAAAACTACTGCAGGCATAAAGTAGGCATAAAGCATAAAAGCATAAAACTACCAGGCATAAAGTATTCAGTGCAGCATTTACATTAGTGAATTTTAAAACACAGACCAAGCATCTAGTCAACAAGTCTAACTAGCTGTAAGCACAAAATACTGTAGTTGAACCAGACATAAAGTATACAGTGCAGCATTTACATTAGTGAGTTTTAAAACACAGAGCAGGCATCTAGTTAACAAGTATAAGTAGCTGTAATCATAAAAATATGAAAAACAAGTAAAGAACTTACAGAGCAAGCTGAAGGAACACAGTTAAGGAGTCAGCAGAAAGGAAGGAACAGTTTGAAAATGGAGCCTGGAATCCCAGTAGGTAATATCACCTCCCGCAGAGGTCTGATAGGTGGGATGGGGGCTGTGAGAGTTTACAGCACTCTATGTAGGCATGGATGTAGCCAAGCCCAGAGGTATGCACAGTCCAGAAACAATAAGTAAAAATTCTTTAACAGAAAAAGGCTTTGTACTGTTAATAGTAAGAAAAATATTTTTTGTTGTGTACTACTATCAGGTAAAAAATGTCTTAAAGCAGACTGATTAGTCCAGCATTTAACAGACATATGATTGTTGAAACTAACAGAGAGTGTTTTAAGAATGGGGGTTTCCTTGCTGCCAAGCTACTTTACAGTGTACTGACTTACTAGAGAGTAGATAATGCCTTAAATAAGCATATTTTAAAACTTAAAACTAAGCCAACATACTTTGCAGATATAAAGAGAGACACTGTGAGGTGAGAGATAGCAAAGCTGTATGCCAAGCGATTTTCATTGCAACCAGTTATTCAGTATGCAGTAAGCAGCTTGAGTGGTATTCCACATCAGGAGCTGTTAATTGAAAGGGCACATCATGTGTATGCTCCAAACCTAGCCATGGCAACCTAAACCTTTAATAGTAAAGATGCAATTCTACCAGTAGAAGGGGTTGATTCTGACAAAACTGTGGTAGAAGGACAAAGTACTATAAGTGGGAGACAGTAGAGTGTTTGTAGAAAATTACTTCTGGTAATAAAGACCACAGAGAGACTGTGCCAGTGAAACCTTGTCCAGTGTTTCAACAGAAAAATGCTTGAGAAACAGAAAAAAGCACAATAGTTTGCTAGAAGAACCAATGGTACATTGGAAAGGAAGCAGAGACTGGATTTGGGAGATGGAGATAAACAGGAATAAAACCAGCAACTCAGAAATTGCCAAATAAGTGTGTGATTATAAAGCATTAATTATATTTGTGAAACATGACAGAACAAGAAAACCTAGATATCGAACTTTTTTGACTTTGTTAAACTTATAGTGGACACTAAAGCATATGTCCTACTTCATGTCATTACTGTTTGGAGGAACAATTTGAAGAGGGGATGAGGAAGGAAAGAGTTAAATGTAAGAAAAACAAACATTTATTCTTAACAATAATACTTGTATAGTGCACGATACCTGCCATGCAATAAAGTTACGTTTTCTCAGTTATTTTCAAGTGTAATGGGGATACTAAAGTAAACAGGTGCCCCTGCTTTTCCTTCTTTTCTCTTTCTCCTTGTTCAGTTTTAAGAAATGTAGGCACTGCAATGTTAAAAAAAGAAGAAAAGTTTGTTCAAAATACAAGAAAAAGGATGTGCTTGATATCATTCTTGCATAGGGGAATGACTGAATTAAGGGTCTTGTCTTTAACTAGTAACAAGTTTTAAGAGAAAGCAAATAAATAAAAAGGAACATTAAGCTCTCCTCTACAAACAAATAAATACTTGTAGAAGCAACTCTCGATCTGGTTCTCATGTCTTAATGGAGATAATCTGACAATCTGATGCAGAGCAATAAAAACAGAATACTTATTTCTTTCAATGGCTAGGAGATAATGTTTTCTGAAAGCATTCAAGTGTTTTCTCATTCTGAGAGAGCAATAAAGACAAAACAATACAGCACTTAATTGAAGCACAGGCTGTACCATACATCTAAGCATGGATAACCTTCCTTTTAGGATAACCCAGATCTCCAAGTGTGTCTGTCAGTTTGCAACAACTGTTCCTGTTAGGAAGGTAGAACTTCAATATTTGAAGATTTACACAGTTTTGTGTGTTAATATTAAGTTAATAGGTTTTTGGGGTGTATTGGCGGCGTATTTGTTTTTTGTTTGAGGGTTTCAATAAAACAAAAAGTTTTGTAAAATGTGACATAGGCTCAAAAGGATATGGCAAGAAACAACTGTATAAAAGGTCAACCTACCAAACATTAGTGTGTGCATGTAACACAAAAACCTTGAACTAGATACTTAACAAAAAGCTGTCAGAAATAAAAGATGCAAATAATAACTTTTAAACATAATGACCCTTTTGATATTGTCTTTAAATGTTAATGGTCTGACAGATATATACAAAAAAGAAAGAGTAGTGAACTGTATTAAAAATGTAGAGTGCAAATAGTTATGCTATAGGAGACACATTTGTAAAGAAATGAACATGTGAATTTGATAAAGAAAGGTTCTCAAGACAGTTATTCAGTGGAATACCTGGGACAAAGGAAAAGAGAATTACTTATATTAATTGCAAGAGGAGCTACAATAGTGATAGAGGAGGACAGAAAATATAATAATCGTAGCTATATAGTAGTAATGGGCTACTCTCAAGGGAAGGGGATTACACTGGCATGTATTTATATTCCAACTAAAACTGCTATAATGGAGCTTTAAAAATCCTGGGAGAAATAATTAGTTTTCAGCAGGGAATATCAGTTATATGTGGGGACTGGAATTTGATTTGCACAAGGGAAGATGTGTCTAGGGGGTTAGATTTTTGAAGAAATTTATGAAAATATGTGGCATGGAAGCTGTGCATTCAGTAGTAGGAGGTTGAAATGAATTTACATATTATTCTCCAAGATACAAAAACTGGGCTAGGCTAGACAGAACTTACATTTTGCAGGAACATTTACATTTAATTGAAAGTTTTGATAAGCATCCAATTACTATTTCAGATCACGTGCCAGTTTTGTTGTGTCTTTCAGCTTTTCCCGGTTAGGGGTCACCACAGCGGAACTCCGGTCCGCTAATGATTGGCAGTAGATTTTTACGTGCCGAGTTGCCGGCCCTGACGCACAACCTTCAACGAAGGTACGCCCATTCATGCATGTCTCCACACAGAAGATGCTCTAGCGGAGAATCGAACAGGACAACGTCTTACTGTGAGGCGACAATGCTACCGCAGCACCACCACCGCAGTTTTCCTCAGATCACGTGCCAGTAATAACCAAAATAAAGACACAGGGTAATGAAATAAAAAATGAGAAACTGGTGTTTTCACACCGATCTGTTGAAAATGGGAAATTTAAGGAATGGGTAGTGGAAATTACTCCGGAGTTAGAGAAGACAGAATTTTCTTCTGAAAATATAGCTATGGAGTGGGATAAAATTAAAGTGGAGTTTAAAAATAGGGTGGAAATAAAAGAAAGCAAGATACGGTTAAGAAGCATCAATAATTATTTAGAGGGTATTGCAGGCTAGGGGGAATCTCACAGAACAAGAAGATGAGCAATTGTAGAATGCTAAGCAGAAAATAAAGGATTACCTCTATAATATACATGAGTTTAGAAAGATTGCTCTTAAGCAACTGTTTTTTGATAATAAGGCTAGAGCACAAAAACTTTTAGCCCAATAATTCAGACAACAGAAAGTCAAAAGGGTTGTCAACAAGCTTAGAAAGCCTATAACAGGGAAGATAACAAGAGATCCTATAGAGGTGCTAGAAATATTTTGGAAATGTTATTAAAGTCTTTATAAAGCAGATAAATATGGAGATCAAGAAAAGATACAAATGGAAATGTTTATGGAAGAATTAAATATGTCAAGGTTAGAGGTAGATGAGGCTCAATTACTAATAGTTAGAATACAAGGAGATGAAATAAAAATGGTGATGTATAACTACTCAACAGGAAAGTCCACAGGAATAGATATTATTCCTGTGGAGGTTTCAAAGCTAGGAGAGAAAAAAAAACTGATAAATCTGGAAGGTTTTGTTTAACAGTATTTTAGGAGGAGGAGAAGCACCAGTTTCTTGAAAGAAAGCTATGGTGACTGTAATACCTAAAAAGGGTAAAGGCCCATCCGATCCAGCTTCATACAAGCCCATTTCAATCCTAAACCATGATTATAAAGTGATTATATCTATAATGGTTAAGAGTGGCAAAGGTGATGCCAAAATTGATAGACATGGATCAGTGTGGTTTCTGTGGAGGAGAGGCAAACATTTGACAACATTAACAGAACTCCGATTATCAAGAGGGAAGCTGAATGTAAGAAAATACCACTGATGTTGGTGGGTCTTGATGTAGAGAAAGCATTTGACAGAGTAAGCTGTGAATTTATTATCATGGCAATGGGAGCATTTGCATTCCCTGATAAAAAATATAAGGTTAATCAGGAGAATATATAAGGAATTGGAGGCTAAAATTAAAGTGGGTGGGTTCTTCTCTGATAATTTCTGTTTGAGTAGAGCAAATAGGGAATGGTGTCCTCTTTCCCTGTTGTCATTTGCACTATATTTAGAACCATTAGCAAAGAAAATAGGAGACTCAGAAATTCAAGTATATAATTGATATGGTAGTCAAGAAAGACTGGCTCTATTTGCAGATGATATTATTTTATACCTGATAAAACCAGAAAAGGGGAATTTCAATGTTGTGGAACATTTTGAGGCAGTTTCAAATCTTTTTGGGATACAAAATTAATGAAGCTAATGTAAAGGCAATAGCTGTGAATTATGTACCCAGAACACAAATTGGTTCAGCAATATCCATATTTATGGAGACATGATAAAATAAAGTACTTAGGCGTATGGATTAAAAAGAATTTTGGTGTGGCAGCTAAGGATATGTGGGAAGAGACTAAACAAAAGATAATACAAAAACTGAGAAATGGGAAGCTCTGTTATATGGATATGGATTGCAAGACATAAACAGTTGAAATGTTTTTCATCCCTTTAGTTTTATACACAGGTCAGGCATATTTATGTCAACTAGAGGAAAAGTTCTGGATAGCAATTAATAAAGATCTGAAGGATTTTATCTGGGAGGGGAAGATGTCAAGAGTCAAGTGGGATAAGCTGATTCTTCCAGTTGAACATGGTGGTTTGGGACTACTCAATTTGAAGGGGTATTTCACATATGCACAGTTAAGGTTCCTATACAGAGCACAAGCAGAAACCTATAATTCATAGTGGAAATGGATGATGATGAAACAGGGGGGAAGCTCATGAAACAAGGAGAGAATGGGATTTTGGATGCAAATCCTTAAGGAGAATAATTGTAACCATGCAGGATATTATATTCATAAAGTTGCAGAAAGTATTCTAAGAACTAAGCCAACACTGGAATGGAGAAAAGAGATTCTGCTGATAGGGATGACTGCCATTAGGGATACAGACAGTAGGCAAGAGGGGGCTGGAATTTAATAGAGAAAACTGGTAAAAGAACCAAGCTATTGGGAGCAAATAGTTAGAGAGAGAAAGGTAATAGAATGGGAAGAGGCCAAGAATTTATTTGGACTGCAGGATAGAGATTGCCTTCCCGATTGAGGATTGTGCCATAATCGACTCTCCAGCCGACACAAGCATCCTCCAAAAGGGCCTCATAGAAACAGACAACTGGTGCCAGAGCCATGGCCTCAAGCTAAATGCCAAAAAGTGTATAGTCATCCCTTTGGTAAAACAAAGTGCCCACAAATTACCACATAGGTGGTAATCCATTAAGCACAGAAGAAGTAATTAGGGACCTGGGGACCCAAGTTGATAGTAATCTCTCATTTGACAACCACGTGGCCAAAGTGGTTAGAAAAACATTTTATATAGCCCACCTAATCATGAAGGGATTCACATCTAGATCAGGGGAGGTCATCATGCCTCTTTATTCATCCCTCATCAGGCCCATAATTGAGTACAATGCCCCTTTTGGGATGTACCTTACCAGACACCTGCAGCAACTGGAAAGACCCCAAAGGTACCTCACCAAGAGGATCAAAGGGCTCAAACAGATGCCATATGCTGCCCGGTTAAAGAAACTCCAGCTCTACTCAGTGGCATACCGCCTGCTCAGAGGCGATCTGTGCCTGACATATAAAGCCATGTCCAACCCGGAATTAATGGACATGCTGCACCTCAGAAAATCCAAATCCCATCGAGCTACGTGCTCGAGAGACTTGAACCTCAGCACTGAAATAAATAGGACATGCTGGAGGGACAGATTCATAACCCAGAGGCTCCCTTCACTCTGGAATAAAATCCCAGTCCAGGTTTGACTCTCTTCAAGAGGAATCTTGATGAGTGGATGGGAGATCATAGGTTTACCCCAGGTACCACTTCTGTGCCACTGTTAGACAGAGGCACATTATACTAACCTCGAAAAAGGGCATAGCATAATTAATTTAAAAAGGGTGGCGAAAGCCAAACACACTCTGGCTAGGCTTATAAATGCCCTAGGGCAGATAGCCTAGTATGAACTTATGAACCTAAGTACAGGCAAAGAGAAAGAAATAGGGGGATCCTAAATGAAAGACCAGCATTGGTACAGATTTTATTAGAATCTAGAACAAAAGATGCTGTTAAAAAGGAATTAGTACAGCATACAAAATAGTGCATGATAACTATAAGAATCAATCAGAGGAGAAGGTTAGGAAGAATTGGGAAGAGAGATTGAATAAACAATCAGAAAGAAACAATGGGGGTATATGTATGTCTCCCAAATATGCAGTAAAGTCTTGAAATTTTAGTTTACATAAGTATTTATATACCTTGAGTAGACTCCAAAGAATTTTTCTTCAGGTAGACAGCGAGTGTTCATAGGTTCATAGGTTGGTACTAGGCTATTGGCCCTAAGGCCTATGCAAGCCTAGCCATAACAATTCCCTGGAAATTTCTTCCCACAATATTTACTTCTCTGGGCCCCTGTCTAGCAGGGCGATTGACATAATCCCCGGGGTGAATTTCCTATCTCCCATCCAATCATCAAGGTTCCTTTTGAAGAGGGCCAATGAGGCGCTCTGCTTGACATGTATGGGCAGTCTATTCCAGAGTATGGGGAGTCTCTGGGTCAGGAACCTATCCCTCCAGCATGTTTTGTTCATTGTGATGATAAGGTTTAGATCCCTGGAGCGTGTGGCTCTGAGGGATTGGGATTTCTTTAAGTGGAGCATGTCCAACAGCTCAGGGTTTGATATAGCCTTGTATGTTAAGCAGAGATCGCCTCTGAGTAGACGATATGCCACAGAGTATAGCTGGAGTTTTTTTAGACGGTCAGCATATGGCATCTGCTTTAGGCCTGTGATTCTTTTAGTGTGGTATTTCTGTGGCCTTTCCAGTTATTGCAGATGTCTTGTGAGGTACATACCAAATGGGGCATTATACTCTATAATGGGTCTAATGAGGGATGAGTACAGTGGGACAATGACCTCCTTTTTTCTGGATGAAAATCCCTTAGTGATGAGGTGTGCCACGTAGAAGGATTTCCTGACTGCTGTGGCGATGTGGTTATCGAAAGTGAGACCACTGTCCACTTGTGTCCCTAAGGCTCTCATCACACTTTCGATGTTTAGTGTCCTGCCACCTATGTGGTAGTTCATGGGTACATGTTTTTTCCAAAGGGGATGACTATACATTTCTTGGCATTAAGCTTGAGCCCATGGCTTTGGCACCAGGCATCTGTTTCTGTAAGGCCCTTTTGTAGAATATCCACATCATTTGGGGATTCAATAATGGCTCCCAGTTTGCAGTCATCTGCAAACTTTGTTAGCCAGAGTCCCTTAGTGTTGGCCTGTACTTCAGAGAAGTAGATGCGAAACAAGAGTGGTCCCAGGACTGAACCCTGAGGTGCTCCACTTGTCACTTGTCAGGAGCTGGGTTTAGAGTCGGCTACTTTTACAGTCTGAGTTCTGTCAGTAAGCCAGTTGGCAACCCATCGAGTGACGTAGGGATTTATGCCCAGCTTAGTAAGTTTATCTATGATTCCAGAGTGGGGGATGGTGTTGAAGGCCTTGGCGAGGTCCAGATAGGCTGTGTGGACCGCCTTACTCTCGTCCACAGCTCTGGATACCGATTTGAAGAAGTCAATCAGATTCAGGAGACAAGATCGGCCCTTCACAAACCCAAACTGGGTGGGGTCTAGTGTTTGAAGGTTGCCAATGACTTTGTTTATAAGTTCTCTGATAATGCGTTCCATGCCCTTGCAGATCAGGCTTGTCAGACTGATGGGACGGTAGTTCCCGGGATCCAAGGCAGATCCTCCCTTGTGGAGGGGGATAACTGTAGCCGTGCGCCACTCAGTGGGCATGAAGCCTGAGGTGAGGCTATGATTAAACATGATGGGAAGTGTTGGAAGTGTGATGGGAAGAAGGAGGTAACTGGGAACATATTTTCTGGGAGTATAATATGTTGGCAGACTTTAAAGATTGCCTGCAGACTGTTCTGTCAGAGATACTGGGTGAGCAAATTGGTGCAACAAAGGAAATTATTTTTTTTGAGCTATGATACAGAATCGGAATTTCCTAGACATAGTAAGGCCTTGCTAAGTCTAATTATGGTGGCTGCCAAAAAAAGCAATTACTAGAAAATGCAAATCAAAGTCTAAGTCAACTTTACTATCAGTAGTGAATACAGTAGCAGAGATAAAACAACTGGAACTGGGATATTTAGAAAAGGGAAGGAGCAAATTACATAGGGAATTGTGAGAACAATACATGCAGAGGGGGGACGAGGTTTAAAAGAAGGAAAGATTTGAATGAGCTATGTAATGCTTGACTAACATTGACGGGATAGATTATAAGTGATGTATAATGTTTGCAACTACAATTATGTCAATATGGTTTGTGATGTATAATGTTTGTGTCTAAAATTATGTCAGTATGGTTTGTTTTCATTTATATAAATGTATGATTACATATGTCATACGTGATAATTTAAAAAATGTTTCTTGTTTAAAAAAATTGGGGGGAGAAATAATCAACTTTCAGCAGGAAAAATTACTTATAGTTGGACTGGAATTTGATTTGCAACAATGAGGATGTATGTGGGGGCTTAGAAGGAAAAATATAACAAAACAGGGCAGATTTCTAAAGAAATTTATGAAAATATCTGGTATGAAAGATGTGAGTTTAGTAGTAGAAAGTCTGAGAGAATTTACATATTACTCGCCAAGGTACAGTAACTGGGCTAGACTAGACAGAAATTATATTTCACAGAAACGTGTATTTAATTGAGAAATTTGACACACATCCAATAACTATCTGAGATCATGCACAAGAGCTACTAAGATACAAATTCAGGCTAGTGAAGCAAAGATGAGACACTGGCACTTCCCCATCTACCTGTTAAAAAGAGAGGAATTTAATGAATGGATTGTGGAAATTACCCAGGACTTATTATGAAAGCTAGAAAGTAGTAAAAACGAAAAACATCCAGGGTAAAGTGCCTCTCTAAGAAAAGTAACTAATGAGTAAAAGAACAAAAAGAGGCACACCATGACTATTGAAGCTGACCCTTTATTTCACAAGTAAGCACTTTCACGTCACCAAAGACGCTTCATCAGACTTTCAACAACACAAAGTAACAAACTTCTTAAATAATGATTCAAAAACTATTGAGCCAATGAAATTACACATAAAAACAGGAAGCTCATTAATATTTAAGTGTTTAAAAATACACATATAAAAACAGACAAATATATATATAAAAAATATATATATAAAAAACACACATAATGAGTTGTAATCGAAAACCCTTGTTCACATTTCATATAAATAACATATATATCTACTTTAAAATCTCATTATAAAAAGCTTTATCATAAATAACTTTATTAAAAATAATAATAATAATAATAATAATAATAATAATAATAATAATAATAATATCTGATTACCTAAGCCTTAACACAAGATGAGATTTTAAAGTAGATATATATGTTATTTATATGAAATGTGAACAAGGGTTTTCGATTACAACTCATTATGTGTGTTTTTTATATATATGTTTGTTTTTATATGTGTATTTTTAAACACTTAAATATTAATGATCTTCCTGTTTTTATGTGTAATTTCATTGGCTCAATAGTTTTTGAATCATTATTTAAGATGTTTGTTACTTTGTGTTGTTGAAAGTCTGATGAAGGTTCTTTGATGACGTGAAAGCACTTACTTGTGGAATAAAGGGTCATCTTTGATAGTTGTGGTGTGCCCTCTTTTTGTTCTTTTACTCAAAGATAGAAAGTACTCTAGGAGTTACAACTAGTAAGTGGAATAAAATGAAAGTGGAGTTAAAAATAGGGCATAAATAAAAGAAAACGTGATATGGATAAGAAGTAATTATTATTTAGAAGGGCTGACAAAGGTTAAAGTATTACAAAATAAGAGTAATCCCACAGAACAAGAGGCAGCATAATTGCAGAGTGCTAAAAAAAAAATAAGGGAGTACCTGGATAATACGCACGAGTTTAGAAAGATTGCTGTTAAGCAACTGTTTTTTTTTTTTGTTTTGTTTTTTATAATAACTCCAGAGGAAAAAACTTATTTTGACACAATGAGTTAGGCAACAAGAAGAAGAAGAAAGTTTTTTTTGACAAATTTAGGCACTCTATAAAAAGGAAAATAACAAGAGATCCTATATAGGTTGTGAAGATTGGGTGAAGACAGGTGAAGGCTGCCAGCCTAGCCAGATAGAATTTTGGGGATAATTCTGTCATCTGTAAATATTAATGTAAACCACAGGCTTGTTGTCTTAAATGGTAAAAATAGTGTTACATGTGGAACTGAAAAAAATGTAACGGTGCTCTACTGACCAAGTAAAGCATGTTGTGACCCTTTGATGTAAACACCTCTAGATGAAGGAATTCTTGCTATTGTTTTAAGGCCAGATTTAATGGCCAGAATTTGCATGCATAAATGTCCTTAATGGCTTTGCTTCCTGACCTGGTGTGAGCTTACTAAAGAATGTAGCCTGTTAGCCTGGAAACTCCAGGAAAGTGTGAAGAATTATGTAATGTGAACCAGGAATGTGATTTTAAAAACAGAGAGAATCAGACAGCATTAAGCATTTTTGTCCTGACCATCCAACTCAGCACTGTTCTATATGTAAGTTATCTTAGACTTGTGTTTTCTCTTAGAAATGGCTAGAAACTAGAAAGATTAGACTAAGTGTTTTTCTGTGATGTCAGAACTGTAATACTGAATTATTGCAAATATTTCTTTGTGATCTCTGAACTCTTGTCTAGCACTGTGTTGTAAGAAGTATTGTCTTGTGTTTTTATTATTTATTATTAAGTACTTTAAAATCTTTCAACTGTGGCTGTTTTGTGTGGAGATAAGTTAAGCTCTAAGAGTACATTGGATGTATATAGTGATCCTGTACCAAGTCACTCTAATAAGCCTTGACTGTTTAGTTATACTACCAATTGGATAATAATATTGCACAGTAATAATTGGACACCCTTTTAAGGGGCCTGTGAGTAGCTGATAAATACTAGTGGGTGGTGGCAGCTGATACTACCGTATATTCTGGGAAAAAGGGTCACAGCTGGAGAGCCTGTGCCAGCCTTCCCCAGGATTGTCTGTGTGGTTGTATAAACTCTTCTCAAAGTGTATGTGTGGGTGTGTGTCAGCTACCTGGGCAGGAACATGAAGCACTGGTTGGACAGAAAGGGTGCTGGAGGTTTTAGTTTGCCCACTAGGCTGAGATCTGGACCCTATAGCTGTGCCAGTGGGGAGTCTTATTGGGGACCTGGAGAGCAAGGGAGCGACCAACCTCGGACTGACTGTAATCTCTGTGTGCTCTTAAGGGAAATTGCACTTTACTGTGTGTATTTGTTATCCTTTCTTCCTATATGAGACACCCCTCACTGGTGTTAGGGGTAAGGATTGAGGCTCCTTGATTGCTGGGCCAGGGCATGGGCATCACATAGGTATTAGAAATATTTTGGGAATTTTATGAAAATGTGTATAAAGAACAGAAGTGGAGAAATCAAGAAAAAGCACAAACGGAAATATTTATGGAAGGATTAAATATACCAAGGTTAGAGATAGACAAGGCTCAATTATTAACAGTTAGTATATCAGGAAATTAGATAACAATAGTGACATAGAAACAATCTACAGGAAAGTCTCAGGAATAGATGGTATTCCTGTGGAAATATGTAAGCTAGGAGGGAAGAAAGTCATAAAGATCTGGAAGATTTTGTTTAACCATATTTTAAAGGGAGGAAAAGCACCATAGGTTAGAACATCCTGGAAGAAAGCTGTGGTGGCTGTAATACCTAAAGAAGGTAAAGACTCATCATATCCAGCTTCATATAGGCACATTTCAATTTTAATCCATGGTTATAAATAGTTTATGTATATAATGGCTAAAAGAATGGCAAAGATGATGCCAAAATTGATAGATATCACTTAGTGTTGTTTTGCAGAGGGGAGGCAAATATTTGACAACATTAATAGAACAGTGATGATCCAGAGGGAAGCAGAATATAAGAAAATACCATTGTTGTTGGTGGGTTTTGATGCAGAGAAAACATTTGATGGAGTAAATTGGAATTTTATGAGTAGGGTAATGGAAGCATTTGCATTCCTTGACACAATAATAAGGTTAATTAGTAGGGTATATGAGAGATTAGAGGAGAAAATTAAAGTGGGAAGGTTCCTCTCTGGTAACTTGTGTCTGAACAGAGGATCCAGGCAGGGGTGTCCTCTTTCCCCTTTGTTATTTGTGCTATATTTAGAGCTCCCATAGTAGTAGATGAGAAAAAAAGACACAAATGGTAGCTTTGTGGTAGTAAGAGACTAATGGCAAGGGAGGGGGGATTACAATGGTACGTATTTATATTCCACCAGAAACTGCTATTATGGTGCTTAAGAAATTTTTGGGAGAAATAATCAGCTTTCAGCAGGGAATATTATTTATAGGTGGGGACTGGAATTTGATTTGATCTGTCCCTGATATTCTGTTGAATATCTGTTCTGAAATCCTCTGTTTGTCAAATTCTCATGCTCATTTCTTTCCAAATGTGTCTCCTGCAGCGTTCCAACTTGCACTCTGCACTTCTTAATATAATTCAATATTCTTTCCTTTTTATCTATAATTATGAGGCCATTCGTGTTCCAGGATAATATGGACAGAATAGCCATCATGATAAAATGCTACTGTTCCCACCTATTATACACGATATTTATTTTTTGAATGTGTATTCCCAGCTTTTGTGCAACATGCATATACTAATGTTTAGCAGGCTGATCTTTCATACAGTTGTTTCTTCTCATCTCCATTTGAACCTATGTTACATTTTTCAAGATTTTATTGTTTTAATGAAAACCCTCAAACAAAAAACTAAATACAAAACACCACCTTTCACTATTAGCCTGGAACAAACACACAAAACTATGTACATCTTCAAAACATGGATTTTAAGTCTCCAGAAGGGAACAATTGCCCCAAATTGAAGGGGAATTATCTAACCTAAAATTAAGGTTACTCATAACAAAGTGTGTGCTATAGCCTGTGCTCCCACCTACACTGATTGCAGTATGTTCTTTCTTGTCTTTCTTCCCTTCCCAGGTAAGAAAAACAGCCTGCATGCTTTCAAAAAACATTAACATTTAGCCCTAAGAAAGAATGCACTGATTATCTTTAAATAAAACTAAATTGTACACTGTTCTTTTAATTGCATTAAAGTATTAAGGATGATAGGGAGGTTTTACCTCTTATTCCCTTCCCATATAATTTCATATTTAATTTTTTCACTGATCTGCTTGCCTCTGTACTTTTAAATTTTGCATTTTCCTCAGCAAAGAATACTTAGAATTCTTAGGATTAATTGATTGCACCTGCAGACAGCTTCTCTACATGGAAATGTACTCAGCAATAAAATCCTTGTAAATTTCACTCAGAAAAGAATGCACAGTTTCCCTTTGCTGCAGACATCTTTACTCCACTGAATATATGCCAGAGGAAAATAATATCTTTACATTTATAAGAAGCTTAGCATTTTATGGATTACATCATTTTGTCTTATTTTTAAAGCCTACATGCTTACAAAAACACCTGTTTACAGCTTAAGCTAGTAATCTAGACATTCACCTCTGTAAATAAAAAGAAAAAAAATCTTAATTCTACATATGATATAATCAGTGCACTTTTATACCCCACCCCCACCACTGCAGCCCAAGATCACAGTGCATGAACATTTAACTTGCTTTTGTCCAGCCTTTTTTATCTTGTTATAATGTAACACCTATATTTCTTACAACAAAAAGTACTTGTTTACTTTAACATCTTCAATACATACAGTCACTGAAAAGACTTCATCCACATTTAATATACTCCTGACTATATACTACTCAAAACTGTTTTACTGTATTTAGCATGTAGAACTGTTCTTACAGTTAGTCTTTATGTGTCCTTCTAAACATTAATGATATAAAATGGGGTATATGCTATACAGTCCCCCTATATGTTTAACAAAGTCAACAAAAGTCCAATGTTATTCATCAACTTTTTTCCTACAAAATTGTATTTCACAAATGCGATAAGATGCTTTATAGTCTTCCATTTATTCACTAATTTCAGATTTCCTGGTCTTCTTCCTATTCATCTCCATCTCCCAACACCAGAGTCTAGTTCAAATCCAAGGTACTGCTGATTTTTCTAGTTGTCTTCTGTGTTTTTTTCTGTCTCTCAAGCATTTTCCTTTGGAACATTGGAAAGGCTTCACTGGCAGTCACTGCATGAACCTTACCATCAGGGGAATGAGATGCAGTGCTCCCTTCTGCTTGCTGACTCATTTTTTGCTGAATAAACTTTTTATTTCCTCCTTAGCCTGTTCTGTATCAAAAAATTACTTTGATCCTCCAGGAAAACAACATTCTGGAGAAAGCTGGATACAGCAGTCTGAATCTTAGGTTTTCTTTGTGTGTGCTGTTTTCTAACTCTACTGTTTCTTAAAACAGTTTGTTTTGATAAGTCTCATATTCAGCCAGCTTTTTCTTCATGTCAAGCTCTGATTTTTGCAGTTTTATCAGTTCATTTGACTGGCTAGTTAAAGCTTCTTCTGTTTTTTTTTCTAGATTTTGTTGTTTGAACTGATATATTCCTTCAATGTTTTATTTATTTTAATCACCTCTGAGTACATTTGATTTATTTTTTTTTTCCTCTAAATTACTGGAAGCCATCTCTTGAACTAAATCTGAAGCTTGTATTGCTTTTTGCTGAACAGCTATAGAATCCTTCCCAAACAGTGTCTTTTTTTCACCTTTGCTGGTTGATTTTCTTTCAGGTTTTCCAAATATCTTCTTTTCTGGCATCCGTGCAATGTATTCAGTACCCAGTAATTGAATTTTACTAAAAAAATATTTTCAATGGCACTCCTTTTTCTCAGTTTCTGTTTTCACACTGGGAGAGCTGAAGCTATACTGTTGATCAGTGTGTAGCCATCTTGGAAGAGACAGATACTGCTCCGTGTTTGACTGCTATTTTCAGATGGATTGTACAAATACCTCAGCATGTTAAGGCTTTACCTTTCAGATTGCATTTGATGGTGTCTGTGGGTTCAGTTTCCCTTCTTGGTTGTCTGTTGCGCCATCATGGGTAATTTTGTGTGAGTGTCTATTGTAATTCTGAGTAAATTCTTACTCTATTGTAATGGAAATATAAATAAGGTTTTCATTGTATCTGTATGTTTGTCTCACATGCTATTACTCTGTGTTTGACTGCAGGCTTCAGTTTAATTGTTTAAGTCACTCAACAGCTGTCAGCACAGTGGGGTAATGGTGAGGTTTACTCTGGCAAGGGTGAAACGTTTGAAGCCTTTTAAACCTATAGTCATATCCTCTGGCAAGCATGACTTTCCTTCTATCACATTAACAAAACACCCCTGTAAGTTGATGCTGTAGTTAGGGGCCTTAGATCCCATGCTGACAATGAACAGTCCATTTATCATCATTTAGCCACTGTTTTAAGAAAGTTCTTTTTCATTGCACAGATTATAGCTAATGGTATGGTGTCTAGGTCCAAGGATGTAATCATGCCACTGTACATGGCTCTCATCAGGCCAACCATTGAATATAATGCCCCATTCAATATGTACCCATCCAAACACTTGTCACAAATTGAGTGACCACAACACTTTTTCCCTAAAAAAAGTCAAGGGTCTAAATTACAAAAAATATGCAGACCATCTCAATGCCGTGTCTCGCTACTCAGTATCATACGGGCTAGTAAGAGGCAACCTCTGTCTCACATATGGAGCATCAACAGATCCTGTTCTGTCTGACTTATTACTCATTTGCAAGTCCAGTGGTAGCATGAATACCCACTCAAGGGATCTCAATCTCTTTTGCAGCAAAAACAGAACATGTTAGAGTGATAGGTATTTATCACAGAGAATACCTCTTTTATGGAACCATCTTCCATTCCACATAAAGCAAAGTATTTCTCTTAATCTATTCAAATGTAATTTGGATCAATGGATAGAAAACTGCAAATTCACCCCTGGTTTAGCACTCATATCCCTCACTGATAGAGAAACAAGTAATTGTCACAACATTTACCTTGTTCTGCCTACTTCTGGGTTATTTGTATGCAAAACATAAGGGCTAAAAACTACCATGAAAATGAAAGGTTAGGCTTCTTAAGATCCAAACAGATTAATAGTCTATTAAGTACCTATGAAACTATCGTCCTAACACAGTAAGGCTTTTCCTTTCAGATTGCACTTGATGATGGACGATGGCTGTCGGTTCAGTCCCCCCTCTACCCACCCACCAATTATATCCCATACCATCTTTGGTAATTTGGGATGGGTGTTTGTTTTTGAGTATAGTACCTATAAATTTTTAAGGGAAATATATGTCTGAGCTGCATTTTTTTATATCTGTACATTGTTCCACACACACACACTATGTGTGTTATGTGTGTGTGTGTGTGTGTGTGTGTGTGTGTGTGTGTGTGTGTGTCTCTGACTGAATGCTTCAAATTGTACAAGCAGCTCAACACATTAAAGCTCCATCTCCTAGAATGCATGTGATGATGGTTGTGGGTTTGATTTTCCTGTTAGTTGTATAATGTGTTGTCATTGTTACTTTGATGTGATTGATCATTTTTTCAGTACAGTACCTGTAATGTTATCATAATAAATATATATATATATATATATATATATATATATATA